>NW_024069677.1:0-32831 GCF_009389715.1 Phoenix dactylifera
GGTATGTTTTGTCACTAGAGAATCAAATATCAAATATGCAAAGAGAAATAGTTTGATACTTAGAGGAATTTTTTATGTTTAAATACTCTTAGAGAATTTTTTTCTTCTTTAAATTTTCTTAAAGAAATGGCAGTTGAAGTAGATTTTTTTTTATTCCTTTTAGAAAGATAAATCCATGCATGTATATTTTGTCACAAAAAGAAGTCTCAAAATATCCTTAGAGCTTGTTTGTGTAATCTATCATGAAAAAATAAATTGCATATCAAATTTAGTACGAAAAATGGATAAGAGCTGGTAAAATAAATAGTGGGTCCTATATCTATTTTTCTAAGAGAAGATAAACAAATACATTAAAAGATGAGATTTATTTTTCATGCTAAATTACCAAATGGTGGTAATTTGAAAATATTATTTTTTGACATAAATGCCCTCATTTTATATTATATTTAATAATGACTATGATTAATTGTATTATATATTACTATTAAGTAATTTAATTATATAATATATTATTTATAATATTATATATTATTATTTATTATATTATAAATATATTAATTATATTTATATTTAACTATATATAAATAATATACTATATTTTTTTAATAAAAAATATTAAATATTATTAATTATCAATAAATCTAACATAGTATTTATTAATAATTAATATACTTGTATTCCAAAACATACTAAAATTTATTTATAATAAGAAATTTATTTGTTATATATAATTAATTTCAAAATATTTATTAAGTCATGTAAATATATTTTAAATTTGGAAAAGCTAATATTAACAATGTTTATGTAAGTGCGTCATAATAGACAATAAATGGGCTGACAAAAATATTATTACTTGAATTGTTTATTCAAAGATATTTAAAGTTTGGCAATATTTTTATATAAGATTATCTTTAACCAAACATAGTAATTTTTCCAATGTTATTTTTCAATAATTTTCTACTAACCAAATGTGGCAAAATTTATTTTCCTTCACAATCATTTTTTCAAATAAATGTCTAGGAATCATTAGATTATGGACATGCCCCAACCAAACGACCCTTAGAGAGATGGCCTCTATGTTTTGTTAAAAAAAAAGATTTCGGAATAAGAGAAATAGCCCCGATGTGGTAGTCTTAAGTTTCAACACTCTAACATACTTACCTTGTAATATAAAGTTTTCTCCTAAACTCAGTTTTTCTAAAGAAGCTTTGTCCATCTCTACAAGTGATTCTAATGATATTTAACAAACATGCATATTCTAATCCGATCAAACTACAGAAGTTACAAGTCAATCATTTAATGAAAAATTCTCCAAGCACCATAGAAAAGATTTACCTACCATGGACTATAAGTAAATGAACTTCACAATGTAGAACTAACCGTAAAGGACTCAAAAAAAATTGGTACCTAAAACAAAGATCTAAACCTTCTCTACAAGTATGCCTTGTAGCCATGAGCAAAAGGAGGAGATGGTGTCTAGATAGTGGTTGTTCAAGGTGCATGACCAGAGATAAATCACAATTCATCTCTTTGAAGGCTAAAGATGGAGGAAAATGTCACATTTGAAGATAAGAACAAAGGAAGGATCATTGGAATTAGATGTGCTGGTATAAATTTCTCTCCTTGCGTTCAAAACTTTTATTTGTAGATGTTTAAAGTATAATCTTTTTCGCATTAGCCAACTATGGGATAAAGATTTTAAAGTTAGTTTTGAGTCTTCTTATTGCACAGTAACTAGTATCACTGTTAATGAGATAAAATTCACTAGCCAAAAATAAGAAAATTTTTATATTATTGACTTAGATTATCTTTCTCTTCAAAATGTTAATGTCTTGTGGCCATAAAATTCAAAAACAACAAAACTAGTTGGTTATGGCATAGGAGACTTGCTCATGCAAGAATGAATATGATTTTAAAACTTGTTAAAAATGATCTTATTGTAGATTTCAAAAATAATTTTTGAAAAAAAAAATGTAATGCTTATCAAAAAGGAAGCATACAATAGTTTCTTTCAAACCTAAAAATACGGTTTCAATTTCTAGACCATTAGAACTTTTGCATATGAATCACTTTGATCTAGCTAGGATAACTAGTTTGGGTGGCAAAAAGTATAGTTTACTAATTATTGATGATTTTTTAAAATTTACTTGAGTTTTGTTTTTGGCACACAAAGATGAAGCTTTCATATTTTTCTAAGTTTTATAAGAAAATTCAAAATGAAAGGATTTTTCAATTATTTTTATCTGGAGTGATCATGGAAATTTTTTTGAAAATCATGAGTTTGAAAATTTTTGCATAAAAAATAACTTTTCGCATAATTTTTCTGCTTTAAGGATCCTTTTGTTGTTGAGAAGAAAAATAGAATTCTTGAAGATCAACCCCTCCATCAACTTCTCTTTTCTAATTTTATCGGTTGTACTCATGCTCGATCAGTGTGAGTCGCCGATGTATCAAAAAAAAAAAAAAACACGGCTCGTACATGTTGTGTGAGAGCAACATCCTAAAGTACTTCTAGATTAAAGCTATAAATACAACTTGTTATATCATGGATAGGGCTCTAATTAGGCCAATACGAAAGAAAATATCTCATAAACTATGGAATGAAAGAAAACCTAACATAAGCTAATTCTATATTTTTGGTTGTAAGTATTTTATTTTGAATAATATAACATTGGAGAATTTGATGCCAAATCAGATAAGGCTATCATCTTTCTAGGTTATTTAACTAATAATAAAGCATATAGAGTCTTTAATAAGAGAACACTAGTAGTAGAAGAATCCATTTATGTTATCTTTGACGGAACTAACCCTCTTCCATCAAAGAAGATAATTTCTCTTGATGATGATGCGGATTTACTTGAAGAAGGAATAGAAAAGTTAAGCAATTAAGGAACCCACCAAAGAAGATAAAAAGCAGAGAAGGTGAAGATAACAAGAAAGATGAAGGTGAGACTTCTTTGGCTATTAATGACCTACCAAGGGAGTGAAGAATTTGTTAAGATAATGCAGAGTGAATTTAAGATAAGCATGATGGGTAAACTGAACTTCTTCATTAGGCTGTGAATCAAGCAAACTACTGAGGAGCTCTTTATCAGCCAAACCAAATATGTAAGAGAGATACTAAAGAAGTTTTGCATTGAGAATGCAAAAGCAATGAAAACCCAATAAGCCCCTCAGCCAAAAGCCAGACAAGAATGAAGGAGATAAACCTGCTAATCACAAATTATATAAAGGTAGGTATCATAGGTTCTTTGTTATACTTGACTACTAGTACGCTCGATATTTTGTTTATGTGCGAGATATCAATCTAATCCAAAAGCCCGGTTGAAGTCACATCCCTAGCTAGAATGTGCATTGTAATACTATGAATATATTATACATATAGAACGTTTACTCTGCGTTTCAAAGGACAATTCGAGGCCCTCTGAAAGGTAATGATGCTTAATTTGCAAACTGGAGCTCCAAGAGTAAGGTCTTGAACAACTAAGCTTAGAGAACATAGAAAACAAAAATGTCACAGCACCACTTCATCTTGTGCAATGAAAGAAAATCAGGATGAATAAGATTTATTACTACTCTCCTTGTAATGTTGACAAAATTCAGATACAAGAGTTACACCAACAGCAATAAGGTTCGCCCATGGAGGGTCAGAATGCCTACCTACAACTGTGTCAAATTAATTGCCTGCATCCTTGGCATCTCTAGTCACCACAGTGGCGAATTCTGTCTCTCGAACACTGACTTCCTCAACCACAACCTTGGAAGGATTTTCAGCCTTCGCCGCTTCCAGCGGCTTAAAAGTATAGAACTTTGCACAAACGATATAGTATATAAGATTAAGCACTTGTAATCCAGACATAAGCCAGTAATAGTCATTCAACTTCCCCCTATTGATGTTGTTCTGGAGCCAATCTCCCTTCTTCTCAGTAAAGTTGTGAACTAGAGTCACCAACAAAGTTCCCATATAGTTCCCAATTGATACAGCAAGCCAGTATAGAGCTGCCGCTGTGCTTCTCATGCTCTCTGGAGCTTGATCATAGAGAAACTCCATGTGCCCCACTGACATGAAGGCTTCAGCCAAGCCATGAATAGCAAACTGAGGCATCAACCAGAAGACACTGATCGGCACGGTCACCTTTTGCTTGTCTAACAGCCCGTGATCGGAGGCGACTGCCTTGCGCTTGATCTCAACGAGAGCTGCAGCCACAGTTGCAAAGATAGCAATGGCCAGACCAATGCCCATGCGCTGCAGGTATGTAATCCCTGAAGGCCTCTTGGTGACTCGACGGGCCACTGGGACGAACACTCGGTCGTAGAAAGCTAGGCCGAGAAGCATGGAGAGGGCCGAGAAGACGTTCATGGATGCTGGTGGGATTTGGAATCGGGCAGTGAGGTGGCGGTCCATCGACCTTGCTTGTTGAATTGCGAATGTGTGGTTGTGTGAGTTCGCAGCTACAAGCAGGATTCCGACAGCCCAAATGGGGATCATCCGAATGATCGATTTAAGCTCCTCGACTCGGTGGACTGTCGATACTCTCCAAAGCCTTGGCTGGCCTGAGCTAATTAGCATATCACCCTCCATCATGATGGCAGCTCGATCGAAGAACCTGCATGCGAGCAACTGCTTACAATTAACTAAGCAATGATAGAGATGGATGACAATTCTTTACATAGCAACTGCTTTTCTCTTCTTTTTTTTTGCAAGAATTTCTGGTTGATTTTCAAGATATTGCCATCAACAACTAGATTTTCTGAACCAGCATTGAAGAAAAGATTTTGCTTTTTCTTTTTCCCTGCACTTTTCAAAAAAAAAAAAACAGCAGGATTCACATTCGTTTAACAAATTTTATACATGATCCTTTGCATGTTCATCAATATTCTTCACTTGAAATATGCAGTTATAGTTGGTACAGTATATAATTTTGTTTCCAGAAATTTCTGCATAATATGTAAGATAGATCAATAAATATGAGATCATAAGATATGTTAATCTTGAACAAGGAAAGGAAGGCTAATGGTGTTAGGCTTACTTACACTAGCTGGTTGGTGTGGAGCAGCCTCCCAGTGGTGGAGATACCAGCATCCAGCTCGTTGTTCTCATAGAGGAGACTAGGATCACCAGGCTTGACGACCTTTCTCTTCCTGAAGGCAGCGACCAGTACCTGGGTCAACCTGATCAATGGGCTTCCTCCTGGCTTCAGCCTAATGTACAGAGGATAGCCTATCACAAAGGCCACCACAGACAAGAACATGGCAATGGCAGGGATGCCGAAGCCCCATCCCCAGCCCACATTCTCCTGGACATACACCACCACTGTCAATGCCAAGAGCAAAGCCAACGCCATGCTAAAGAAGTAGAGGTTGAAGAAGTTCCACTTTCGTCCAGCGGCATGCGGGGACGATGAAGGTCGAACTGGTCAGCCCAAAGGCCATGACGCAAGGCCGGATGCCGCCAGAGCCGATGGATGTGAAGAGGAGAGACATGTAGAGGACCAAGAGCTGCTGTGGGGATGCCTGTTTGCATGTTGGTTTGTAAGGAGGAGAGCAGGGTGGCGGGCGGAGCCCCGGAGGACTGCTGCTATGGTGAGACCAATCATTCCAAACAGGAAGCTGATGGATCCAACAGTTATGGTCCAGAAGCGACCTGCGAAGGAATCGGCGATCAGAGCACCGATGATCGGTGTAAAGCTCGAGGTGCCATTGAAGTTGGTAAGGGTGTTGGAGGCCTGAACCATAGGCATGTGGAGCTGCTGCATTAAGTATGTGATCATATTGGCATTGAATCCGGTGGCGGCGAATCGATCGCAGAATTCATTTGCTGCAGAGAAGCATGAGCAGACTTGGAAAGATGTATGAAAGTATATGTAGCAATACTAAATGATGAACCAATTGAAAAAGTAATAGTAACAGCCAGGGAGCATTAGTAGAAGCTGAGAAAAGGCCCATTTTTCAGTAGTTCGGTAGGGTGATTCAATCTCATCAAACAATGTAATGAGCCTACTGATTGGAATTAGATGAGGTGGAATTCTCCTAATCAACAGATATCAGGACAGTGAAGCTGTGTCTCTAATTTCTCCAATCAGGTGGAAAGGCAAAGGAGAGCAGATGATACATAATGCTTTTCTTCTTGTTTTTTTTTTTTTTTTTTTTAGGGAAGAAAAAAAGGAGAGAACAAACACTACCTAACATTTGTAAAATATGCCACAATACTTAACATTACTTTCCAAGGATTCATAGTGATTTTTTTTTTTCTTTTTGAGAAAATCTTTTCCCAACCGAGATATCAACTCTAATCAGAAGACAATGAATTTTATATCAAGACACTAGATCTCTCTGCAATTCCTTAGAGTTGGAATGCAAAGCTAACAAGCCAAATCCGATACCCAAAATACCAGGAAAAGCAGCAAAAAAAGCCAACATAACTAGAGCCAGACTACCAGAAAAATCCCCCCCCCCAAAAAAAAAAAAATAGTAGAAGATGATCCTTAAGTTGATGGAATTGAAAATCCAAATAAGAGATCTCAGGACAGCAGAACTGTCATCCAACTCAACAAGCCAGAGAAACAAAAGACCAAAATAAACAGAACAAACCAAGAAACTGGTGAAATTCATAGCAAGTCCAATATATAATGGTATTAAAATAGCATTATCAGTGCATATAGATTACCTAGTATAAATGGCATGGTCCGGAGACCTCCCTGCTTTCTCGTCTTCTTCTCCTCCTTTCCACCCTCAGCCATTGCTCGCCGATAGAACTATTCCCCAACAGGAGCGATTATATTTATGTGCCTCGGGCGAATGGATCTCTCGCTATCTTCTTCACGTGAAGGAACGATATATATAATTACATAGCATCCACTTACAGACAAACTACGCCAAGCCAAGAATTAAGCTTCCCAGGCTCGGCTTAATTTTTTTTTTTTCCCTTCTCTTGGTTGGACAAGAGCAGGAAATAAATACGTCTCTTGTATCAGCCACGCCAAGCCAAGCATGATGCTGCTCAAGCTCGGCTTAATTTTTTTCTTTTTTTTTTTTGTGGTTGGAGGAGAGCACAAAATAAATACCTAAAGCAAGTATGAAAGCTGCGCAGGCGCGACTTGGAAAAAGACAAGTATTAAAGCTGTCTATTAGATCAACTTTTTTGCTTTTTTTGGTTTTTTGTTCAAGAGAAGGAAATAAATACATATTGCTTGTAATCCTGGCTCAAAAAGAAACTTTCTTCTTCCATTTTCTTTTTTCTTTTGGTTGGATGAGAGCAAAAAATAAATAGTCTCTTCTGTCAATGCACCACAATCTTGGCTCAAACCTAATGTATTTTTCTTCAGCTTATTTATAAGCTAATTTTTTAATATAAACAAAGTTCGCTTTTTGGCTAATAATGAACAACTGAGTCCATTTTCAGCCTTACAATAATATGGCTCTAAATTAGTAAATTCTTTGCACTCTTTTTATAATAATATGTTAAACTTTTACCGGAAAAACGAGCTGTTAAACTAGCAAATAAAAGATACCTATCCTTCGGATCAGTGAAGGACTAAAGACAAACTATTTTCGTGGATCTCCCTCGACGCCACTTAATAGTCTAAAAGTCTGCAAAGGAACGAAAAAAGTCACAGTCTTGAAAGGCACCTCGCGCTTGGAAGGTTGAATTATTTCTAACTTTAATGGATCTCATCGACCCACACGGTCTTCTACGAGTTATGAGAGCAGTGGGAAATCCACGAAGAGCTGACGCTTTTTTTCCGATCGTTTGCTGTCCTATCATGGGGCCACAATCGGCACATTTTGTTGAGCAATCAAAGGGGTTGTGCTTTATTTCTCGGCACAACACTATGTATTCATGTGATAGGAAATCTAGTTAGGAATGTATCACCTAAGATTCGGATCTAGAATTTCTGATTGTCAAACTGTCATGCCCCCGCCTCCGCGGGGCACATGAGGCACCTAGTGCCCACGTAGGGGCCACATGAGGGGGAGACACGGGGCTCTCCTGCCAGATATTGTCCGATTTCGGGCTTTACGCAAGCGTCCTTCACTTCTTTCCGATTTTGCGTATGCAAGATTTGGAGACACTGCCTCATATGCACAGGTTCTGGACAAGTCTAGCCGATGTGGGATCTTTCATTCATCCATCCTCGGACTATCAAATGTCACGCCTCCGCCTCCGCGGAGCATGTGAGGCACCCAGTGCCCACGTGGGGGCCACATGAGGGGGAAACACGGAGCTCCCCTGCCAGATATTGTTCGGTTCTGGGCTTCACGCAAGCGTCCTTCACCCCTCATCGGTTTTGTTTTCCTCCCAAAACGCGTCTATAGAATTTGGACACCCGCCTCATATGCCCAGGCTCTAAAATGAATCTTTCCGATATGGGACTATTGGGTCTCACATCCTTTCCACCATCGAACAAGAACCGTCCTCGGCTCTGATACCAAATGTCACGCCCCCACCTGCGCGGGGCATGTGAGGCACCCAGTGCCCACGTGGGGGCCACATGAGGGGGGACACATGGGGCTCCCCTGCTAAATATTGTCCGGTTCCAGGACTTCACACAAGTGTGTTTCATCCCTCCCCGATTTTGTTTTCCTTCCAAAATGCGTTTGCAGAATTTGAAGACACCCATCTCATATGTCCAAGCCTTGGACGAGTCTAGCCGATGTGGGATCTTTCACAAACTGAGATCGAGCAATCCTACTTCGTTTCTTATGTCATTTTTGTGTATCTTTTATTTTTTTTTCTTTTTTCACCATTAGCAACTCTTTATAAAATTTTTGTTACACTTAGAGCTGATTCAATTCTATTATTGATACTATTCTATAAAGTTCCCTTCCTAGGTCACATATCACAAATGTAGACTCTAGTCTTATTAAACCAAAATATTAATCCTATTCTACAAAGTTCCCTTCCTAGGTCACATATAACAAATGTAGGCTCTAGTCTTATTAAACCAAAATTTTGAAAAAAACGTCCCTTCTTACCCAAGCCTCTTCCTTTTCTTGTGTACTCAACAGATGCTTGCACCTACTTCAATGAAGTGATTGCATAAAAAAAAATAAAAAAGGGCGACTTTCTCTCTTTCCCTCCCAAGTCCCACCCCACGTTATTTCAAACTAACATGTTGCAAGTGCAGAGACTTTGAATGCCTTTTGTTTGGCAACTCCAAATCTGCCCATATGGAGCTCTCTATTTGTCATGTGAACCGAGCCCTCAAAGGACTGCGGTTTTTAAGCAAAAAGTCTAGGGTCTTGGACATGTCATTAATTCACATCCATCTCAATCCAAAGAACATTAAAGCACTTCATCCCGTAGCTCACCTTTTACCATAGTCTCACATTAATTAATGGAAAAGACGCCACACGAGTTTGTTGGCTGGTACTTTTTGTAGCAGTTTAAGCTTTTAGGCTATGAGTCATGATAAATAATATCAGAATCAGTTTCATTATGCATCATAAACTCTATTAGTCAAGTAACCCATCCCTTATTGAGGATATTAGGATTGAGTAGAATCCGAGCTATAGGTGGGTCTTCCTCTCTCGAATAGGATCCGATTTGTTACGCCCCAGAGTCATTATCCGGGTCAGCCAGGATCGGATTTGTCACGCTCCAAACTCATCATCCGGGTTGGCCACGTGATACGACCGTATACTTCTTAGGACAGAGCCTTAAAGAATATATAAGGCTTGAAAATTTATCACAACCTCAATATCACTAAATAATAGAAATCTTAATTCATACCAAATAACAAAACTGGTCAAATTACAAAATTTAATCATCCAACCAATATTAGTGATGCCCTATTTATTCATCCCTTTCTCATGTGATCTCAACTATAGCAAAGTATCAAGCCACTTGCAACCTACAACTCTGGAAGAAAAAAAAGAAAGGGGTTATGAGCTTTACAGCCCAGTAAGAATTCGGACCACTACACCATAAGTAATAAGAAAATAATCAATTAGCAATATCAGATAAAATGAATATCATATCAATACTCGGAATAAGTTCTTAATTATCATTTTATCAAAAAGGCATATATATATATATATATATATATATATATATATATTATATATTATATATATATATATATATATATATAATATCAAATATAACCAATTGTTCACAACAATTTCTTAATCATTTCAATTATTTCTCATTAACTTGATTTTTATTTTCTCATTGATTATTTTCCGACTTTGGACTAACCAAGATTATGACTCAGTCCAAGACTGACAAAATTCTATGTATAAACCCGTGGAGGCAATCCCATGCATTATCCATGAGCGCTATACCACGCTTCAGCCCGTGGAGGTTATCCCCATGCATTAGTTTATGGAACTATATCATGCTTAAGCCGTGGAGACTATCATGCATAAGCTCATGGAGGCTATCCCCATGCATTACCCATATGCGCTATACCACGCTTAAGCCCGTAGTAGCTATCCCATGTGTAAGTTCATAGAGCCTATCCATCCCATGAATGTGTTAGTCCAAATCAAATCTTATTTGTCTGATTTACATTATTTCTTGTCAAATCAGTTACCATTTATACAATGAATTTCTCTCAAATTCAAAATATCTTTATTATATAATTATATTCTAAATATATGAGACGTATAATAACTATCAAATATATTTGTACTTGAAAATTATATAAAATATATCATCACATGCCAAACCAAATTATCGAAATAAATCTCACGATGCAAACTGAGCAGTGCAAACTAAAAATATATATTTGGTGACCGAGCAATCCACACTTAACATGTTCAGTCAATTTAATATTAATATAAAACCAACTTATCCCTTATCAATCACTCGTCATATCAATGAATCAATTATTAAGTAATTACCTAATTTTAGATTTTTAATTATCTATATTTACTATCCTTCTTTAATTAAAATAAAGGGTTAGGCCTTACTCAATTCAGAAACTAGAATATAAATCTCGTTGGCTTCTTTCTTTCCAAATGACTCAATTTATCTAATCAAAAAACATATATCCAATCAAAAAAAAGATAATAGATCAGAGATTATCAATTATGGATCCAATGGTAGCTGACAATAGTCGAGTGCAGGACAAACAACGTCAACTAGGTCGCAGCAACCGACGATTCGAGTCGATTTGCTTTGGCCAATCAAATCAGTCAACTCATAAAACAATAATCAGACCATAGTATAGGTAACATTATAAAGACTAATGATGATAGAGTCCACGGTACTCGACAATGATCAGATGTACACCATAGCGCGACGGCAGATTAGCGACACTGGTCCACACACTTTTTACTGAGGTCAACTTGATCCGCCAATGAAATATCTGGAACCCTCTTACTGGGTCCATAGAACCATAGGAGAGAAGAAACAAAAGAAGAGAAAATCAAGAAAGAGAGGAGACGAAAGAGAGAGAAGACTATCTTCTTCTCCCAAATAAGAGACCAGAGCGATCCTCACTCTCTCTTCTCGAATCAAGGTGGCAGCAGCCAAGGCAGCCTACTCCGCTGGTGGGTGCCCTGGGGGTCCTTTGGCCACAACCTTGCTAGCGACAGTGGCCGATTGACACAAGAAAGAAGGGAGGAAGACAAGATGAATCATGGGAGAACTCGACTTAGATCACAGCTGATCTCCCTAATTGACGGCCACATGATCTCATAGCTCTAGGGAGGTGGCGAAGCTCAGCCTATTTTGGCAGCCGGTGGTGGTGAACATGGGAGGAAGAGATGCCAAAATAGGGTACCCCTGTTTTGGATAAATTTCGGCGACTTGCTAGCTTGATTCACCGTGGCAAAGGCTAGAAACTGAGAAAAGGAAGAGAAAGGCAAATGACACTCACCTCACTTTGGTAACATTTTCGGCGATGAATCAAGGAGGAGACTCGGAGAAAGATCATCAAGATCGGAGACGATTGTTGGACTCATTATGGACAACTTTCAAAGGAGAAAGAGTTAAATAGGCGAAATCCTAGAGTTCTAGTGGAACTTGGATTGTCCAAATATTTTTGATTTCACCGAAAATTCGGAGAGGAAGGAAACTCCCATTGGAGTCTCTCCTCCACTCGGATCGTGCTACAATGCACGATCGGGCTTGGGCCTGGCCTTTTGGGGCCAGCCCACATGCCCAAGGGTTGGCTACGGCGTGCCATCAGGCTTGGGCCTGGTCTCTTCAGGCCGGCCCACAAACCTAAGGGCTGGGCTATTACATGATTGTGACAAGGACATCATAAGATTAAGTAGGAGAGATTATCATACTTCCATATTGACTAATAAAAAAAAAAAAAGGTGCCATATGAATCTATTATCCCAATGGCTTAAGTTTTTATATTGTGAGCCCGTAACACTCGTCCCTCTAGCATGTCATGTTTATTTCTTCCATATTTCTTCAAGCATCATACTTTATCTTGGCCACCCATCAAAAACCCTTTGATTTAACATATTTATGTCAAGTTCCAGCATATAAAGAACTCCTGACTGCTTCCATGTTCCTTGATGACAAGCTTCATCATGCGGGAGTGAAGGTGGTGGTCATGAGTGGATGGAAGAAAGATTCCTCTAGAGAAAATGCTTCCATGGTGGGGCAAGGGCAAGCAAGAATTCAAGGATGTGAGGACAAATATGGGTAGGTGTGCAAGCGGTATCGTGTGCTTCAGTCTAACCATTTTTATATGATCAAGTCGGCAGAAAGGCATGGACATGGAAATCAGCAACCTCCGCTGGGATTACCATGGCCAGCCCCTTGACCTCTTGTAATGCCAATGCTTGGAGAAGACCCAAGATCACTTCTATATATAATTGTTGGACAGAAACGAAGCTAGAACTGGTATTTCAAGCACTTGGAAATGGAAACCACATATGCTGTTATTCTTGACATAGCTACGCGGTATTCGTCATAAAAACAGGCACAGCTTGGAAACAGAGTTTTGTTTTGTTCTTGGATGGGCATAATGATGAAAGAACCAAACATAGAACCATGTCATTGAAGTCATGAAGGAACACGTACAGTCAAGTTTATGTTGCTGTGCCTTGATTTAGCTCTTTCGGCTTAAGATTATGTTAACTAATTATTGAGCAATCATAGGCATGCATCATATGGGAATTAAGGACTACAAATAGTAGTCCACCCCAACCTGCCACCTCCTCGAAGATTACCATCACTAGAAAGCAAATACCCTATGACCGACGCCATGATTGTATCTACCAAAAAATATTTTTATATAGAAAAGGTTGTGAGCAATTACTACGTGTGCAGCTGGACGAAGAAGTTCAAAACGCTTTAAACATCTTTTCTGTAACAACTCAGCACATCATTCCAAAAGCCTGTCGATAAATATTATTTAATTTTTTTAATTTTATATAAATATTTAGAATCTACTCATTAAATATTCAACATGGTACTAAATATACATAAATTCTAATATTTTTACTAAACTAAAGATCCAAATTTATTTAACTTTTATCATAAATACTAATAAATCAATTCATGACCAATCCAAATAAATCTATGCTGTGGTATTTTCTAGTCCATATATGGCCATAAGCCAGATCAGCTCTGATATTATTTTAATGGTTATGAGCTTCATCCAAAAAAAATAGTAAAAAATTATTTAAATTTTTTGGTCTTATATAAATATTTAAAATCTACTAATGCATGGCACTAAACACATCTCTAATTCTCTATACATATTCTTGTATGTATGTATGTATGGTATAATCCAACTAGTTCAATCGTTCTCACCTGCAGAAGATACCAATCCGAACCCGGCCATATCCCGCATGACACGTAATGGAAGCACTGTCGGCTGTGTGTGGCGCAGGATAAGGTTATAGTCTAGTGTTGCTCCACGGAATTCATTGATGAAAGTGGCCTACTTCACTGAAAACGTCTGAATCAACGCAGAACATTGTTGACTATTCCCAACCATTCCCACTAGATTCTCAGTTAGCTGGAAAGGTTTTTGACTTCTTGGAAAGAAGAGGAAGCGAGGTGAGAAGGTTGCACACGCCCATTCTAAAGAAGAAACACCAACCTGATGCCTTCTGGCACCTTGAAATGCCGGGTTTCATGTTCTCATGCATGACCAATATTTGCATTGACGCCCCACCATCATGTGTTGTAATTAAAAATCTCGGGAGACACCCTTCTATAAGTTTGACGATCGCGAAATCAAAGTCTTAGCTCTGGTAGTTTTCATTGCTCATGAAGCAGTTTTCACGCACGATGCCTTGTTCTACCTACCTAAAAGGAGGCTTTCTGCCCACCAACGGTGGTAGCCCAGTTAGAACGGAGCGTTTGCTTCCAACCAAGTAGTTACAGGTTCGAAACACGCAGGCGTCGATTAAATTTGGAGACCGGATACCTCACGCCTGGACACGGAATCTGGAAGTGCTATTGGTCGGGCTTAGTAAACCTGGGTGGGTGCTATGTGTGACGTACTCACACGGTGGGTCGGGTCGGGGTAACCGAGCCGGCCCACGGATGGGAGGGTATTGAGTAAAACCGGCCGGGGTGTCCAATACACGGTCATTTCTGCCCGCATCGAACATTCTCCTGACGGGGTGGGGGCCCAGTAGGGACTGCTACGCGGGAGTGGGCTTGTCTCTTCCTCCCCTCTTCCCTTTTTTTCTCAGCCCAAAAAAAAAAAGAAGGAAAACTTTCTTCATTGCGGCAAAGTGAACTTATAGCAATGGCTGTAACTGTCACCATATAACCGCAACATCAGGCATCTGCTTGACCATCGCTAGAAAAATTGTTATATTAATGATACAAACCATCGCCACAACAAGTTATATTAATGACTACAAACCATCGCTATAAAGGTGGTTTCAGAGCATCACCCACCAAGAGCTTTTAGTTGATGCCACCTGGTTGCGATGGTTCACCAACCATTGTAATAAATTTTATTAATAGTTTTCCTTTTTTTTGGTGCGGCTTTAATTGCTACTATAAAGTCTTTTCCCGATATATATGGTATAGTATAATATAGTATAGAATTATTTAGTCACAATATAGCGCAAAGGACTAATTTGATATTTTCAAAAAATATAAGTTTGGCGGCCATTATTGAAAAGATCAGCAATTTCATTAAAAAAAAACATGAGAATGATCATGCAAAACACCTTCAACTAATTAAAATCAGAATAATGGACAAATAAAAACTATTAATGGCTCTATTTTCTCTACTCACTGTTTACAAAATAAACTGGCTTTACTAATTTTACATTTTTATTAGAGCACTGCTAAAAATAAAATTTTAAACAAAAAACATATATTTTATTTTATTTTTATTTTATTTTATTGCACAATGGACAGGTTTGCAGGTGGACAAATAAAATCAAATAATGTAACATGAAGGAGATAATGAAACTTTTGGGGCGTCGCTTCAGGTCATTATTTTGTACACTGACTCGATAGATGCTTGCCTCTGGTATAACGGATTCCAGCTGTTTTGATGGATACTGAAAACTATAACTTAATCCTGCAAACTGATATATTTTATTAATACCTTTGCATCAAAATTTTTGTATCATTGTAGCGACATGAGTTGTGGCGCATGCAGAACTCGTTGAAAGGCGCCAGAGATGTCTATCAGCTTAGATAGATCAAGAATGGTGATATTTGAAACAAAAGTTATAACTGGGGGAGGCTAGTCCATTGCCTACAACCTTTTCTATATAAAAATCATTAAAATTTTTTATTAATTTTATAAAACGATAGAGCGAGTGCTACAGTTTTTTTTGTCTCTATTTGCTGGAATCAGAGTAGTTAAGAAACAAAATAACGAATGAATGCGTAACGCATAGAAATTTACCAAACAGTTCAATGATCAGATAATATTATATTTTGCTATTTGAGTAAAAAAAAGCATGAATTTGATTCTGATTAGAATCCATCATATATGATTGAGTCGGGCCATAAGTACAAAGTGACTCCTCCTAACCTCAAAAATAAAATAAAATTCAGATCGACTAATATATCTTTTCGAATGCTAAGGACAGAATATTTATTATTTATTATTTTGGAAACAACAAAATAAGCCCCAGCACTATCACCACCTCGGATAAGAAAACTTGATAGAACTGCAGCCATCTGACATGCATTTCTACCTTTGAAAAATCTGCAGCATAAATCTCTCTCGGTTTCTTCCACTCAAATCACGACGCACATTCTTCCATCCTATTGTTAGGAGAATGACAACCAGGACGACTTATCGCAAAGTATAAATTGATATATAGCTTGATAGTTAAATAATTATGTTAGATTACATGGATTAATGATTGAATTCTTTTATATTAAACTGAATTTTTTTATTAAATGACCAAATAAACTGCAGTCTTCTTTCATCTTTCTGGATGGTTCACTGACTTGCTTGCAAGCTGCTATATCAAGAAAAAAGAGACTTGGAACTTGCAATTATTAATCCTTTGGAAAAGGAGTTTCTTAATAATCAAAACAAAGAAACAAAAGAAAACAGAAAGATTTTCCTATCAGATTTCTCTAACAGATAAACACAAATTTCACGTTTTAGAAATATTTTGATTAAAGAAAGAAACTTGAAAGTCCAAAGGGAAAACAATGATTCACCAACTCTGGAAAGAATTCAAAAAGCTGAAAGCTAAACAGAATAATAAAACTAAAAAGAGTGTGATTCTTAAATTCATGAGCATAAAAATGAAGCATGACAGAGATAAAAACAATGTACAAATTGCATAAACAACACCACCAGAAACAAATGTATCATCACTCATTTGCAAATTACAAAGGTTTCCCGAATTAACCAAGCCACAATTGTGAAATAAATCATGGTGAGTAGGGTAATTCTTAATTTGTTTAGGTGTAATAACTCGAAGAATCATTGAACCAACGAGAAAATCAAGAATTTACAGTAATTTCAAGAATCTTGCTACTATACGCTCTCCCTTTCTCTCATCTCCAAGTATTGTCAGAATCAAATGCCAAAGTTGAATTAATATATCACCCTTTTGATATGAAAAACAAGTTACGATTCTTCAGTTGCCTTAGGTAGTGTGGCAGCAAATTCATTATTAGAGCTTGAAAGCACGCACAAGGATCCTGGATTATAGTGGTAAATAAATGACATAACAAAATAGGTAAAGGTTGCTGTCATCACTCAAGATCCAAGATATATCCACACTTTGAGTAATAGTCATGATGACCCATGCGCTTTTCTTCTGGTGAAAGAAAAAGGTGGGTAGTTTGAGTTCACATTATTTTACTTCAGTTTACATTTTTTTTTTTTTTTGGAATATATATGCCAAGAAATTATTCTTGAAAGATCCAGCATTTTACTTCTTTCTTAAAAAAAAAAGGATTTGCTAGAGTGCCCCTATCTCCTGTTTGTATGCATGAACTTGTTCATCCCCACATGCATCTGATACAAATCCAACAACAGGTGTAGCTATCAGTGAGGGCAACCTCATTACCATTTCCATAGGACGTTTCCTAGACCATTCCCTTTGGAGAAATTAATCAATCAACTATCTGAGATGTTAGCTTAACATTCCAGGGAGAAGCTGAATTCTCTTTTCATTTTTTTTTTGGAGTGGAAAAGCTGGATCTTTTTCTAAAAGTAATCACAGTTTGTAAGGACCAACATGCAGCACATCATCAATTAAAACTTTGGCAAGAAAATTGATCATAATGCTACTCATTGAATATCTAAGTAGTTCCACCAAGTAGCTGAGCTGACTACCTATGGAAATTTGGAATTGGCTCAGGCACACTGCAAATTGTTAAATTGTTCATTTTAGACAAAAGATCAAAACCAAGAAGACTTATCTAAAGCATTTGGAACTGACTTTATGTAATCCTTATTAGACATTTTCTTTTTTAAGGGCGTTCTAGTAAATGGTCAGCGTAATTTTTCTAACATTCATCATGATAGATAGGTTGCGTGAGCTTGTAATTTTTCTTTACAGTTTATCGACTACCAACAACAGAATGACTTTATTTCCTGACAATCAGAACTAAAATGTAATAACGAGACAAGTTATCCTTTGTTTTGAATATTTGGAAAATGTTAACACATGGACTATAAAATATCTATGCATTATTGATGCCGAGGTTCCTTTTTTAACCATGTTTTAGCAACCAAATTTTGCTTCATAAATTTAAATGTGAACTTATACCAAATGGGGGGAAACATGCAAATTTAGGCAAAAACTTCGAAAGCATCCTCAATATTTTACAAAACCTGTATTTTTCTGCGCTTTACCCAATATTGACTCTATATCACCCTGATATAAACCGAGACTTTTGGCTACAGCAAAACCACAATACATACCATCAACAGCAGCACTGACGATCCCACCAGCATAACCTGCACCTTCTCCAATTGGATACAGCCCTTTCAATGATGTACTCTCATACGTATCTGCATGACGTAAGATCTGCACAGGGGAACTTGTCCTTGTCTGCAAACATGGGGAATTTAGAATCAGAGAAAACTTTTGAAATGCTCCAATGTTGACATTGGAGAGAGTATGAACAAAGTTTAGTTAATTGCCTCCAATAGATTGTCCACATGGCTCTGCTCAATGAACATAAATTCTTCATGCTAAGGAAGCATGAAATAATGTCTCAAGGAAATGCATAAATTCCTCAACACAAGCAAAATGCAGAATTATAAAACTCTCATCTTTCTTGTATAAAACAGAAATGATGAAAACTAAACCTTCATGCACCAATTATAAATATTGAAGCATAACTCAGACAACCGTAATTTGAGCCCACTTGCCCTCCGACTGCATGTGCAGAAATCAACTGCTGGACTAGTTGACTCATCGAGTCATCAATTTAGCCAACTTGATTAGGAAAACTCCTATGAGCTAAGCATTGGATACATCACCATTTACTATTTTACAACTTTATATAACTCTACATATTAATATATGATTTGAAACTCAAGCTGCAAGAACACAGTTGAGTATTCAAGTTGACTCAACATGGCCACAAGACAAGTTCGAGTTTTGGGTTTTGCACATTGTGGCCTAACAGGATTATTTCATCATGAGCTTGGTCAACTTGACCCAGAAAACTCAGATGAGTCGAGTTGACTCATCACCATTTACTATTTTACAACTTTATATAATTCTACATATTAATATATGATTTGAAACTCAAGCTGCAAGAACACAGTTGAGTATTCAAGTTGACTCAAAATGGCCACAAGACAAGTTCCGATTTTGGGTTTTGCATATTGCAGCCTAACAGGATTATTTCATCATGAACTTGGTTAACTTGACCCAGAAAACTCGGATGAGTCAAGCATTAGATATGATATCCTTTTTCACTATTTTCCATGAATGTTATAAGTTCATATAAATTTATGAATTGGAAATTTTCTCTCATTTTATAAAATTTTATAAGTTTACATATTAATTTAATGAGTTGAAATTTAAGACTGAGAATGCAGTTGATACATAAGTCAAGATGAGTTCAAGTTTTGGGTCCTGCAATACATTTCTTTATACAAAGTGGTATACTGAAAAACTTCACACTAAACTGTCCATGCAAACATCTGGAAGTTTTGCACACAACAAAGAGTCAAGATACAATTAAAAGAGGCCTCCAGAAGCAATGTAGTTAGTTCCCGATATTGAGCAAAGGAAATAAAAAAAAAATAAAACTGAGAATTGAAAGATTTAACAATATTACTCAACACCATGAAGGAGGGCATCCCGGGAGATAAAGCCTGGCAGCTGCAGATATCAACAAATTCAAAACATCAGAAAATGCAAATGTTGCAGAGAGATAACAATTCCACCTCTTCAATAATCAAAGGAGAAGCAAAGGAAAAACCTCTTTATCGAACTTTAGTATCGCATGCTTGAAAGCTTGTGTAATGTGAGAGGGGAAGAGCTCATGGAGGTTTGAGGCCTGAACTCCCAGCGGTAGCTTGATGGTGGTAGAGATGTAACTAAGATAAGAATCAAAGTTAGTTTCAGATTAGGAAGAAGCAATATAGAATACAAACAATTATTACCTGACAATTTGGTTCTCCAAAAAATCAGTAACAGCTTGTACAGGGACAACAAAATTTCCACCCCCCATTAATGCTGCTCTTCTTTTCAAATTCTCGCTAATCATCAAAATTTGAACAAAATAAATAAAGTTTATCAAAGAACAGTGACAGGCTCTCTCTTTACTTAAATGATCAAACGTAAAGAAATAGTGGCATCCTTCATTTAAAACTCTAAACTTGAACCAGCCTCCAGGAAGCTGGTAGAATAATAATGTCTAGATTTGACATGGAACAGAAATTCTGTCATGACTCACTACCACTTCAATTCGATGAGACAAATTAACAAATTACAATATATGTTTTAAATTTTTGTTACTAAACGTGCTGGACCTGTTTGGATGACCATGCAGATTGTATGTAGAATAATTCCTATAAATGACCAACAAGAGAAGGGGCTAGTGGTGGGGAGAGAAGGAATTCTTCTGATTGGGGAAACCCCAGCACAAGAAATCAAAAAGATAGTGGAATGCCGGATATCACCTTTTGCACAGAATTTGGCATCATATTCCTTGGGATTGTGCAAGGTGGCTTCCCTGATAGCACCACTTTCTTCTCTCCAATTTTTACCCATTATTTCTATTGCAACCATATTTAGGGTTTACCCAATAGACAGTAAATGCAAGCATCCAAAGAGGCCCTTAGTTAAATAGTTAACCTTGTTGATAGGCATGTATGATTAACCACAACCATATCCAACAAGTGGTCTCACACTTATGTTGTTTAGTAATAAATTATTAATTGCATGGTATGCCGAACCGAGCCAAACCACTTGGTTCACCATACTGAACCGAATTGGGGTGGAACCAGATTAGTTCATACCTGTTTTTCAAGAAATACCCCCGAACTGCTTGATCGAAAAGGCCTAAGAAGGCCTCCTGAGCTTTCTCAGACCATTCTTCTGTTTCTTTTCAACCCCCCCAATTCTACCAAAAACCTCATGATTTCGACTATTAAAGGAGGATCCAACTCAAACAAGATAAGGTGGCTCTCCCCTAACTCATTTCTTCTCCTTTTTTTTTCCAACATTGAAAAATGCCGAAAAAATTCCAAAATAAAGGGAGGTCATGCCAAAATTTCCAATTTTGACATGATTTCATGATATATTGTAAATCTATGGATGATCTATACAATGAGACTAAAATTTTTAATTTTCGTTAAATCTATAATTTTATAAATTAAAAAATAAAAAATAAACAAAATAAAATAAAATTCAAAAAATAACGGTAGGGCATGCAAGCTACTCTCGACCTAAATATGGTATCCATATATTCAACTTTGGATGCGATCATGCACACAGTGGCCTAGGCCCAAATTTAAATAAAATTAAAAAATAAGTAGCTCTTGATGCAAGCCCATTCGCTTAGAAAAATATAGGTAGCATCATGGCAGGGTTCTACATGGATCTGAGATCAAATTAATTTTCTGAAATATTTATATTTAAAAATTATTTGTTAATTTAAAAATTATTAAAAATATATAATTAGTGCAAAATAATATGAAAAATTAGTACTACGTATTACATAATTCAAAAGTATTTTCTGAAGTAGAAAATATTATTTTAATCATAACAAAATTTTACTATTTTTAAATAATTAATCAACTGACATGCTTGATAAACACGCAGAAAGAGATCCATCAAGAAAAAAGGATCCAGAGCGTGATATTGATTGGGATCATAGACAAATGTTCTCGAGTCGGTACTATTAGAGATGCAACTAATGCAACACAAAGTTTAAGGAATGAGGGGTAATCAAGTTAACGTAGCACCCGACTAGTAGTTATAACCGATATATCTATGTGCCAAGAATACCCATAGAAGATTCGACAGCTAATAAAGACATACTTTACTGATTTTAGAGCAGTGAAGGACATGGTTGCTAAGAAGAAGACACAGGTGGACCGCCGAGTGGCAAAGTCATCTTTCTATCACTTCAGAGAGTCAGAGGAGACATATGCCCCAGAAGACAAGGCACAGATCCAGGCTGTCATTCAAGTGAGGTCATTCAGGAGGATACGATGTAGCTGTAGATAATCTCGTATATGAAGTAGGATCCATAAATGTATCAGGTTCCAAGTCGTATGTTGGATCTTATTACCTGCAGCCGCATGCAGCCTATGACCCATACGGACATGGGTATGGTGCGTTTGAGGCATCTTGTTCCAGTGTCTACTATCCTGCGCAGCCCGAAGCACCTTATATGTTGGATTTTACTGCCACCATATTCGGATGGACTCCTTCATAGTTGTATTATTAGCCAGAGGACACCTCTCACAGCCAAAGCTTTAATAAAAAATCCGAGACCAATTTAACCCAAAGTGTACTCCTTATGGGATTTAAGCATATAGGACTACAATGCTGCTTGATTAGAGAGGTAGGATGATCTATCTCCTAATTATGCTAATGATCCGGATATCTATGAGAGATATCATCACTCGACGAGTTCTTAAATGTCAACATATATGTTGTACTTTAAATACATGCAATTAAATTTAAAATTTGGCTTGATGCTAACGCAAAAGCCTAGGGCTAGCAAATCCAATGACAGATTTTCAGATTTGTCTCCCCAAAGTAGCATTATTTTAGAGCAATGCCACGGTAACGCAGAAAATTCACTCTAAAATATCAAGAGATCACTTTAGGGTGCACTGGGATGATATAAACATTAAAAAACATCAAGAAACATCAAATTACACTTAAAACCATTCAAAAAACCCCAAAATGATTACTATACATTGAAGCTTAAAAAAATTGAAAAAAGAATGACGTGCCGGTTCAGAATCCGCATGCCGGACCATACTGAACTAGTTGTCGACCAGTACGGATCCTGATACTAGTTCAGCACTTTGATTAATTGCCTCTTGAGAAATATTCTTATCCAACATTTCTAGGTGGCATGACCACATGCATTCCTGATCAATAACAATGTCCCCTTAGCAATGTTTGAAACAGTAGTTCTTTAAACTAGCAATATGCATATTATTAAATTTTTGAAAAAATGTGAAGGTGCCCTCCCATAGTTTATTTAGATATCATCTATTTTTACAATGACAAACAAAAATGAACTCATCTATTGCAAGAATCGGATGTCCAATCCTCTATAATTGAAGAATGCTTGATTAATCACTTTTAAAAGTGCTTTTTGAAGATGACTCTCCAGTCTACATGAGATTTCCAATGATACATGACATTCAGAACATTTTTCAGCTGTAGCATATAGAACTTCATATATTTGTGAAGAAGCATGAATATTTGAAACTAATGCATAAAGTCACAGGTACCTGGAATTCAACGCCAGCAAGAGCCCCATAAGATCGAAAGGAATCAAAATCATTTGAGGAGACAGTGACAACAAGTGCTGCATTTGCCCATCTAGATGCGCGGCGGGAAAATGACATGCCATTGACGCAAAGTTCTGATGGGTTTTGTGCTAGTTAAAACAACCTGCCAGCATGCACTTTAACAAGACTGCCTATCTTGTTTAATAACCAATTACCAAAAATAGATGAGTACCTCCCACACAAAATATACCTGCCCACCAGGACACATGCAAAAGGAATAACAGCTACGAATTACTTCCTCTGAACCAGAAACTGACCCCATCGTTCTCTCCACTGATATACTTCACTACTTTATAATCAGCAACAGGTATTCTTCCACGTCCCTCATGGACTTCAGCAGCCAATGCAGAGTACTGGTAATTTACATTATATCACCAATTTAGCATGCCCATAGTCACAGTAAATTATAAGAATATAAAGTTCATAAGAAGGCAGACACAAGAGACGAAACCTAAACACAAGCTCATCCACAAGAAGCATGCAAAGTTGCTCCAAGCTTGGTTCAAAAATAATATTGTGCTTATTTAATGGGTTAAGTTCTGAACATAAATGTACTTCTAATCCTTATGGTTTACAATAGGTAGCTTTTACAAGGCACAGGATCAAAGCATTTCCAAGATAATATAGTACTTGGTTAATAAGCTAAGTCAATTCTGAACATAAAATGTACTTCAATTACTCATGGTTTATAATAGGTAGCTTTTACAAAGCACAGTATCAAAACATATCTAAGCACACATATAAATAGGCTCAGCTAGGATCCTAAGATGAAAGCATGAAACAAATATGTCACATACTTTTTTTGAAGAAGACAAATTTAAGTGGATTAACAAAACCAACCAGGATAAGAGTTACAAATACTATCAAGCATCTTGGCCTCTCTATGTCATTGCATCTACTAATCTTACATACTTCCCAGCAAGGTCCGTCGTACCAATACCGGTCGGCATACTGGTGGCCGGCCGGACCGGTCCGGTCCATACCGGCCCTGGTACGGTGCGGCGCTGTGGTTGTTTTGAAAAAAAAAAAGTTGACGTACCGGTGGCGAACCGGCACTGGTACAATGCCGGTACCAAGCGGTACTGGCTGATACCGATCGGTACGGACCACGTACCGGTCGGTTCTTCTAAAAAAACACCCGGTACCGGATCCGTGTGGAATCCGGTACCGGTCTTGGGCCGGACCGGTACGGGCCGATACGGCAGACCATACTTCCCAGCTAAACTCCCAAAGCTCCGAATGGATAACATCTTATGGAGGATACCTTTTTCTTTAAAGGCCTTCATTTTATTTCATACATAAGCTTTTGTGTCATGTCACCAAATTGTTGTTATTGCAATATGCTACAATTAGGAGACGCCCCAAAATCTAGTTAGCGCTTATAGATATCCACCATAATCAGGTTAAATCATTGCATAGTGCTCATGAAAGACATGCAGTTTGATAGAGAGCAGAAAACATTTCTTCTCAATATGTTGTCCCAACTCGAGCAACTAGATCATAAAGCTTCTCTGTGAAGGCATCAACTGACACAGTTTGTCAAACACGATGGTAAAGTTGTGTGTCAAAAGACTGAATATAATCATTGGGAAACGAATCAGGCTTGAAGCACTAGTTTTCTCCAAACACATCAATTGTGAGCTGAATCCATGACCTTGGCCTAAAGAAAATTGAGCCTCGTGCCCCTCAATAATTGATGACAATCAAAAAATGCTCAATGTGTGAAATCCAATCTTCAAAAGCAAAGATCTGCAATATTGGCATTGGTTACCATACCGGTACGTTACTAGTTTGTACGGTATATTCAGTATGGTACGGTACGTACCCTATAAGCGATATAGCTCCCAACCCCTGTTTTCTCACTTTCTATCACGGTACCATCTGAAACCAAGCAGTACAAGTTGGGTATTGTATGGTACCACACCTCGCTTTTGGGGTGATACCCGGGGCAATACGGGGCAGATCCGCTCTGTTCAAATTGATATAGACACTTCAACTCATATATCAAATCGAACCTCAGTACCAATCTGGTACCTTACCGGTATGGTACCGTACGATACAGGTTGATATGGCAAACCTTGTCGAAAGCTTTAGATTTCATTTTCCCATGAAAAGTCAAACTTTTTTCTCCAATACTAACATCTAAACATCTAGGGTTCAAAGGATTGATGTGTTCAAAAGCATTATTAGGTCTTCTAATAATACGAATTTCGAAAACGAAGGCAGGCATCAACTAGGAGGAGAAATTTGAAAGATGAAATCTTGCCATGATGGGGCCTTTGAGGTGAATTCTTAACTTCAATTGTCTCCTCAACTAGTGCCTTGCCATTAAGTTGATCTTAGTGTTGTGTTGAATAAACAACTTTCAGCATGATGGTTTATCACTAGAAATTCTAGTTGTTATAAAGCTAAGATAGCACGTCCAAGAGCTAAGGTGTGGGGGTAAAAGAAAATACTAAAAATTAATCTTATATGATATAGGGAGCCATAAAGTTCATAAAAACACATCATATTAAATAAATGGTAAGGTCATGAACTGCATAGTTATGCAAAATGGATTCGTTTGATTTACTTTAGTTTAATGGTACAAATGGACTCAACTTCGCTCTCTTGAAGTAAAACATGTTTACTTAAAAATAAAATTAATTCAAAATTATTGTTTTAATGAATCAATGAGTAGAGTGCCTATTCAAGAAAAGCATCCCCCAGGCGACCAAACACCAGTCTACATGCCACATAAGCTCCAGAACAACTAATTTGCTTCGAGATGTCAAAAGTGCCTAGCACCTAAATAGTTGAGCTACCCAAGTGCCTAGACGACACTGCCTACTGTCTAGGCACCTAACCATCAACTGAGACAACCTGTACTAAGTTTTCCTGAGAGGACCTCAAAAATTTATTGGCTTGCTCCTTGAACTAATTTACTTGTTCTTGAATCCTTCATCTAGCTGTCCAATTCAAACCAAATGTTCTTCATGCTAATAAAGTAACTACTTATAATGTTTAGAAGGTTTATCATGTTTGTGTCGTTGTTAAGGATGATGATTTTAGTAAGGACATATCTTCTTGAAGATAAGAATAGAAGGGACCAATGATAGGACCAAAAGTTCTGATACAAATTAATGTCAGAAGTTTATTTTTAAGCACAAGAGAAAGAAAGAGAGTCAAGAGACCGAGATAGGAGGAGAAGAATTTGGAGGAGAGAGATATCAAGTGAAAACACAGCATTGCATTAAAAAAAAATACAACCTCAAAAACAGCAATTTTCATTGAATTCTGTCTATACCACATGGTTTTATAAAGAAAATATATGATCATAACTTTGTAAAGGACAATGAATAACTACTCTTTTAGACTCTAAGAACACCAACATGAATCACAATTAAGAACTGTAGACATTGTAAATATCACATTACATATTTACCAAAAAAACATTTTTAAAGTTTAAGCACTAGCTATAAACCATCTAACAAATATAATGATTGACTTTGACTAAGAAAAATATATGAACTACACCAAATGGGGCTGATCCAAAATGGTTGGGAAATCACTCCTATTCAATTTCATGCTTATTTAATTGTTTTGACCAAAGTTTGTTATCTCAGTACCAAACCCCATGTTGGTACAATGTAAGTATGGTTAGTTCGGCAACCCCTTACAGAGTATTAGTATGGTAAGTATGCCCTGTATAGGGTCATATGCACCAATACTATAAACTCGGTTCAATAGTTTTGCTTTTGACACTTGTTTTTCCTAATAAAAGAATTTTGATGCCCTCTCACTTCAATCATCATGTGCACTGGCTATTATAGAAGCAAAGCTGTTCTCTTTTCTAATATTTCCCATTGGATAAAACGAAGTTTGATTTTCACTCATTGATTGAAGATCTGCACTAGATATTTTGGGAAGTGGAGTTATTATTTTTCTAAATATTGTGTCAATAACCAATAACAAGGAACGCCGATAACCCGTCTTTTATCCACTTCATCAGAAATATTTCTTCCCCAGAAGAATTGTGATTTTGCTGCTCTTACTATTCAAAAGCATAGATTGGTTTAATTCAACAATAAAGTGATCCACCTGTTTCTTGCCTTCAACAACCCTTTGATTCCAAGAGAAACTTCATGTTTCAAACATCACATGAGCATATTCATCCGGTGTCACCAAAAAGCCTCACTTCTAAATCCCTTTAGCAACTAACAATTGTATAATCTTGATTCTAATGAGAGCAATATATGAGAGACTTGAGCTGGTGATCTATAATAAGAGTACGGAGCACCACTCTATAGAAATTTAAAGTATCATCTAATAGGAGTACAAAAATGGAAAAAATCATTCTCAGAAGATTCAGAATTGCTAGCGTAGGTTGAATGCTGGAGAGAGTGAGGGGGGAATAACCAAAAAAAAAAAGTCATGAGCTCATTCTCACTAATGGCAAGGCAGTGATACCTGCATATTATCTTCCTGCCCTTCTGCTTTCTGAAGACCATATGCAGTTTTTTTCTATTTTTCTTAATAGAGTCTTTCCATTAAAGAAAAGACAAACTCGATCATCTTGCAGAGGCTATTCAGAAGATTTTAAACTAGCATGTACTACTTCCTTTCTGGAGTCAGGATTATGACCTGAGACTTGGTTTCACATTTTGCAGTTCATAGACTGTAGAGTGTAAAATACAGAAGTGAAGTAACATTAATATCAATCTCAAACTCCACATATATGCCATGTAGAAACTGACTTGTTCCAAGGAAAAATCAACAAAACAAATTACCTGTATGCTGTTTATCAGTTCTTGTGGATGCTCAATTCGTAAGCCAACCTGTTAAGAATGCCATATACAATAAACATACAGAACAATATATACAAAGGGTGCAACTAAGAATTTCCTAGTCGTTACAAGTAACAAAAGACAAACCACTGAAAGATAATAAAGGCACTCTGTCGTAGTGAACTAAATCCCCAATATCAGTCCACATGCAAGCAGAATGCACATAGTATCCACAACCCATTCAAAAATAATCACTGCTACAAGAGATAATCCGGATTTGGAAAAAATATGAACAAAAAAACCATGACCTAATCTCTATAACATATTTACAATGAGTCTCCAGGAAAAAGGAGAAAGACAACAAGAATCTTAAAATTAAAAAATCCAATATAATATTCTCTTTGGAGAACAACATCTTCATTTATTATTACCAGTCATTTCCAGGTATATCGAAACTATTTCATTCTTGAGCATATTCTTCAGATGTACATGTTATACAATATGATCAGCAGATAGATGATGGACTCGATCAAACCACTGGAATGGATAAAAAATATGTAAACTTACTGCAAAATTTTTGGGACCAAATCTACATTGTGTTCAAGCAACATGGGGTACACATCACGGGCTGAGTGACCAACTGCTAGAACAACCGCATCACATGATAACTTCTTGTCATCATAACCAGGTCCATGTCTTGCATCACAAACTTTGACTCCCAAAACCTGCTTGTTTTGTACGATGAGATCATTCAGTCTAGTCCCAAACTTTATATCAACCTGCATAAATAAATAAATATGAATGGAAGAGTCCAGTGCACATCATGCTGAGAGAATCTCAATAATGATATAAAATTCTTTAAACAGTCAAACTGCAGACAATGCCACTCACGCCCAACTCCTTCAGATGCTGGCGGAAGTTGCGCAGCAGCGGAACCAGTCTATTTGTTCCCAGGTGGGGCTTCCCATCAACCAAAATGTTTGGTGGGGCTCCAAACTGAACTAAAGTTTTCATAACCTGCAATAATGAACTAATTTCACTCAATAGCTTATACCTTATTGCCTCTCAAATATAATTTTATAGGGTAAATACGGTTAACAAGATATCAGAGCAGGTTACGGTTCCCATCCCCCCCCCCCCCCCAGCCCCAACCCCCTCTTTCCTCCCCACCCTGACTCTAAAAAAACACACCTCTCTTCTTTCCAACATTCCCAAGTCAATGATGTACCTCATGATGCATGGTAGGACGCTCATTTTGTGTAGAGATATAAAATTATTAGCTTGATATGCAGATCCTCAGAATAGGAAAATATTCAATGTCTTTTGATCTTAAGACGCATCCAGTAATGATGGAACTTGTACAGAAAGAACATTAAACAGATGCCAATAGAAATATTCAGCAGAACAGCATTTCAACCATTTCACAACTTCTAGGTTCAACCGTACGCAAATTTCACATGCCTTTGGAAATATCCTAAATGAAACAACATGGTTACTGCTATTCTGTTAGAAATTTTACCGGCACTAAAATCAAACACATTCAAGTCAGTATGATTATAGTATAATAGCTCACAATGTGTTAAGAAACATAATTGTATCAAGGAAATATGTGCAGCAGCATGCCTCTATATAATATAAAAGATCAGTACCCAAATGTCCCCAGTCTAATAGCAATTACATGATTCAGCCTTGCCCAAAAGGAAAGGCCCGTGGAGCCACATCAACTTCAACAAGAACTGGGACTATCACTATTATTGTTGTACTAAAGACCCTAATCTGGATTTACATCAATTGCATTTGCTTCATGAGACTTTATAATGAACTTTTGTGATTTTGATATGTGCAATAGCTCTTCATTTAATCAGGATGCGAGTACTGGCGGCTTAAATGACTATGCCACCTTCCACTTGTAGGCGGTCAAAATTAGCAGCATATATAGGTTTACTGGGTACAGACATAGAAGGACAGAAAAATATAGGCCCCAGAAAGCCAGTCATACTTAAAACTCCATCGTCCTCAAAATTACTAAGAGATCATCCAATTTCTTAAATCATTAGAGTCCAATGTTTAATTCATCACAATACTGGGAGCCAATCACAAAATGTCATATAAAAGGTCCACCTTATCAAGCAAAAATTTCCTCAAACATGTGGATTTTTCTGATCAAAGCCAAACCAAAGACTATTATATCTGCCGTTCTGATGTTGTGGTTAAGATGCACTTCAACGACGACAAAAACGAAATGTATCATGCCTGATATAATCAATCGCATTACTTTAGCTAGTTGCCAAATGTAGGATAAATGAGACTTGATTGGAATAAAATGATCTTGAATCACCAAGGAGAAAATTTATAGATTTGCCATGAAAGAATGAACGAATTGATAGAACCATAATCAACTTGCTAAACGTAGGATAAATGAAACATGATCAGAATAAATGATCTTGAATCACTGAGGAGAAAATTTGTAGATGTGCCATGAAAGAAAGAACAAAATTATAGCACCATAATCAACCACAATCTGGGTAAAGTTCTTGTTACAATGCAAAGTGCTCTGCAAACCAGAAACAAGCTAATAAATGCTATAGACATTAATGAAGGTTCTCACTTATCATAGATGTTCTGCAAAGATAATAGGGTAACAGTTACCTATGGGTGAAAAGTATTTCAAGAAACATTTGTCAATTTAAGAAGATGCACTAGGGTTAAAAATGGTTTCCATAAAATAGAGTTCAGATCTGGATCAGGTCAGATTCTGATGGAAAAACTGCATCCAATCAGATTCAGATACATATTCGGATAGAGAGAAAATTATTTGAATATGGATACAGATGTGAATTTTATTTTTTTTCTTTCGGATTTGGATTCAGATATAGGGATATTAAGTTTCTCTTGATTTCAGATTATGATATCCAGATACTAAGGTATGTTCTCAGTTTTGGACATATGATTACTTAATATATTAGTAAAAAGAAAACATCTTCTTTTATTCAAGGCATAGGGGCTTGCGTAACATTAACATGGATGAACATACATGTTATGATGATCAAGAAGAGTGCTATTAATTAAATCAGTTCTCTGTGCACGGTACTTGTCATTCTCCTAATTTTTTAACAACATTTATAGGCCTACATTTTATAACCAAATGCTGTGCTTATCGAGTTATGCTCGAAAATCCAATTTGCATCCTACATAAATCCAAATAATACCTGTAACCCCCAAGAAAAGATGAGGATATGATTATAATTTGTAACTCTATCCATCAAAAGCAAATGTGGATATTTAATATCCTTTTAATATGCATATCCATATTTGTATCTGCTGAATAAGTAGGGATATGGATATTACCAATATCCAACCCATATCCGATCCATTTTCAGCCCTAGGCTGCATCATGTATCTCTTTGAGAAAGGAAAAGAGGCACATAAACAATATCATGATACAGAAGTAATGCACAAAAATGAAATTAAAAAGTATATGACCTTTATACAGATATGTATCTAAAAATTCCAAGCAATTAGAAGAATGATGAGAATACAAGTAAGAAACAGTTAAGACTGTTATCTATATATGCTGCATTGATATGACTGCTGCTAAGGCATGGAATAATATTATAAATCAGCTTTATGAAAATAATGGTTCAACTTGCACTTAAAATTAAGAGGACAACGTCTAGAAAACACAATAAAAAGAACTTTCACTAATACCAAAAACTAAATTTATAACAAAATCACATAGTAAGGTTTGGATCCCACAGCCTGAACACTGTCGCTGTTCCTTCCGATTCTTGTTACAGCTTTCCATCACTCCATGTACCTGCACCACCCTGCTATGAATGAGTACTTCATAAATGATCTCAGTAGGATAGCCTTGTCAGTAACCTAAATTAAATCCACCAGCATCTCTTTTAAAAGAACTTTCTACATTTTTCTCAACAGAACCCAACGATACTCCTCTGAAAAGTGATAATTATAAAGTAACAATACCATATCGATTCCAAAGTGATCCAGAAGAAATTAAGAACTCTGTAAAAAAACTAAAGATCTACAAAGAAAGAAGAAGTTAAAAGAAATTCTGAGAATAACTTAATAAAAGAGCAGAGCTTAACAGAATATGTGGAAAGTTATAAAATTCAGATTTTATTCCAAGATCCTTAATGATTAATAAATTAGCCAAAAGAAGCGAAAACACTTTTGTCATGTAAGAAATTAGGATTGGCAATCAGCAGGCCCCATTGGGTTGACATCATATATCAAAGCCCATAGGACCCTGACCCAAACCCGACTGACGCAGGTCAGGAATTCCTGACCCAAATCTGACCCATAGCCAACCCACAACCAACCATCTTAACCATTTAAGGCCCATGCCCAATTAGTTTTGGATTTTATATTAAACGGGTAGTTTATTTTTTTCATAGATTTTGGACAGTTTTGCTACAATTCATCTCTCCTTTTAGTTCTAAGCCACTGGATCAATAGTTCAATCAATGGTTCATATCACATAATATATAAATTAAATGTATAAAAATAATTATATAGATTATATAACCCCTTTCATGACCAGACAGATTGAGGGGCCCTAACCAGAACATGTCCAACCTGTCGGCAGGTCAGGATTAGCTAACCTATCCCCAACTCGCTAACCCAAGGGTCAGGTTAGGCAGGTTATTTCTGGTAGGAAACGAGTCAAGTT
>NW_024069678.1:0-32801 GCF_009389715.1 Phoenix dactylifera
CCTTCCAACAGTGAGTAACGGCTAGTTTTTGAATTCTAACCATTGGGGCTTGTCTAATGGATGAAGGAAACTATTTAAAGTGGCACTATTCATCAGAGAGAACATCCTTTTGCAAAATATCAAAGAGTACACAAGAAAGACAAAGTGCCCTAATCTTCTTCATCCAAGTGCTTCATTCAAGAGTCAAAAGAAGTGGTTGAGCAGATTCCAAGAGTGATTAAGAGCTCCATCCACCCTTGAAGAGTGAAGCATCCTTGACAAAGAAGAGAGAAGTCACATCAAGCGATAACTATTCTCTAAACTTTTCTTTGTAGATTATATTGTTATATTTGCTCATCTAGGAGCTTAAATCTTCATACTTCGTTTATTAAACTCCTTGTAAAGGTTAGTTGGTAAGCCCGCAAAACCAACGGTGTAGGTTGATTGGTGAACCCGTAAAACCAATTGTAAAGGTTCGTTGGTGAGCCCGGAAAACCAACATAGGTTCGTTGGTGAGCCCGTAAAACCAACATCGGTTTTTGGTGAACCCGAAAAACCAAAGTGTAAAGATTTTTGGATTGTGAGCCCGAAAAACAATCCAACTGTAATCTGCGGGATTATAGTGAATTCCAAAGGGGTCGCTTGGGAAGTGGACGTAGATGCTTAGGAGAGTACCGAACCACTATACTTCTTGTTGTTTGTATTGTGCTTTGTTTAATTCCACTAACTCATCAATTGACATAAGTAAGATAGTTAAAATTAAGATAAACCAATTCACCCCCTCTCTTGGCTTGTCACCTTGGGCAACAAGTGGGATCAGAGCAAGGTGCTCCAATAGTACTTATTGATCTCACAATCAAGAGTTAAAGATCATGACAACCCAAGTGGGATGTTCTATGAGTGAGGGGCAATCCACAAATAGACCTCCTCTATTTAATGGCAAAAATTACATATACTGGAAAGCTAGGATGAGGATATTCATTCAAGCTCTAGACTATGAATTGTGGTATATTATTACTAGAGGACCTCACACACCTACAATTAGTATAGAGGGCACTATCATACCCAAACCAGAAATGGATTGGAATGAAAGTGATAGAAGATTAGCACAATTAAATGCAAAAGCAATTAATGTACTTTACTGTTCATTAGATGTAAGTGAATTCAATAGAATATCTACATGCATCTCCGCAAAAGAAATTTGGGACAAACTTGAGGTCACACATGAAGGGACTAATCAAGTTAAGGAGTCAAAAATAAACATATTAGTACATAAGTATGAATTGTTTAAAATGGAATCCACTGAGTCCATAACTGATATGTTTACTCATTTTACTGAAATTATAAATGGGCTAAAGAGTTTAGGAAAGTCTTATACTAACGCTGAATTGGTGCGAAAAATTCTCAGGTCTCTACCAAGAGTTTGGGAGGCCAAGGTAACTGCAATTCAGGAAGCTAAGGACCTCAATACACTGCAATTAGAGGAACTTCTAGGATCACTCATGATCCATGAGTTGACCATGAGGCAAAATTCAGAAGATGAGGTCAAGAGAAGAAAGACCATTGCCCTAAAGTCTACCACGCCAAAACAACAAACTGAGTTGGAAGATTCAGATGATGATGATGAATTTGATGAAGAAGGAATGGCTATGCTTGGAAGAAAATTCAGAAAATTTATGAGAGGTAAGAATAGATTTCATAAAAAGAAACCCTTCTTCAAAGGTAGCTCAAGCAAAGAAAAGAGTAAGGACAAAGAAAAGGAAAAAGAAACACCTAATTGTTATGAGTGTAACAAATTCGGGCATTATAAGATAGATTGCCCGGAATTAAAGTGGATAGCAAGAAAACTCAAAAAGAAGAACTTCATGGCTGAATGGAGTGAAAGTGAGGAGTCAAGTTCGGAAGAAGAAGATCATCAAGAGACGGCCCAAATATGCCATATGGCCAATGACGATGAGGTAGATTCTGAACTTGAATGTGATTTTACTGTTGATGAATTACATGATGCATTTTTAGAACTCATAGAAGAACATAAAAAACTAATCAATAAAAATAAAGTTCTAAAAGAAGAAAATCAATCTCTTATCAAAGATAAGTTAAAACTATCTCATAACTATGAAACATTAAGTAGGAAACTCACAAATGAAACCAAGAATCTAATTGCTGAAAATGTCAAGTTAAAAGAAGATGCTGAAAAATATAAATCCTTAGTAGATAAGTTTACACTTAGTTCAACCAAATTAAATATGATTCTTGATAGTCAAAAAGCTGTATATGATAAGGCTAGATTAGGATATAAAACAAATAGGAAACAAAAATACTTAAAAAACATTTTTGTAAAAGCTAAAAATAAAAATATTACTTGTCATTGCTGCAATAAATTAGGACATAAAGCATATGAATGTAACTATAGAAAATCCAGTCAAAACAAATTGAGTAATTATCATAAGCTTAAATTCAAGAAAGTTTGGATTCCAAAAGGAACATCAAGTACTAATCCTAAAGGACCCAACATAGTTTGGGTACCTAAAGCTCATTCTTGATCTTGATTGCTGGGGTGTCTTGCAGCTAATAAAGTGAAAAAATGATGGTATCTAGATAGCGGCTGTTCAAGACACATGACCGGTAACGTAGACCAATTTGTCACCTTGGAATCTAAGAAGGGTGGAGTAGTAACCTATGGAGACAATGGAAAAGGGTATATCATTGGAAAGGGTAAAATTTTCATTACTCCATCTACTTTCATAAAAAATGTCTATTAGTTAATGGTTTAAAACATAACATACTTAGCATAAGTCAATTTTATGATAAAGGGTTTAAAGTCACATTTGAAGCATCAGTATGCATAATCACAAATCCTAAAGATAATAGCATTGTACTTGTAGGACAAAGGCAAAGAAATATTTACATGGTAGATCTTCATGATTTAGGCAAGAAAAATGGATTATGTTTAATTACTAATGAAGAAAAGAAAAATGAAACAAGTTGGCTTTGGCATCGTAGATTAGGACATGCTAGTATGGAATTAATATCAAAACTAGTCAAGAAGGAATTAATAAAAGAGGTGCCAAAATTGATTTTTGAAAAGGATAAAATCTGTGGACCATGCTCATTAGGAAAACAAACTAAATCATCCTTCAAATCAAAGAATATAGTATCAACAACTAGGCCTTTTGAACTCATACACATGGATCTATTTGGACCGACTAGAACTGCGAGTCTAGGAGGGAAGAAGTATGGACTAGTTATTGTAGATGATTTTTCAAGATATACATGGGTTTCATTTTTTGGCACATAAGAATGAAGCATTTTTAGAATTCTTGAAACATTATAATTATATCATAAATGAAAAGAAGCTCACCTTAGTAGCAATTCGAAGTGATCATGGAACTAAATTTGAAAATCAACATTTTGAATAATAAAAACGGTATCTCACATCAATTTTCAGCACCTAGAACGCCTCAACAAAATAGGGTTGTTGAAAGAAAAAACAGGACATTGGCAGAAATGGCACTTACGATGTTGTGCGAGTCAAATCTTCCAAAGTACTTTTGGGCTGAAGCTATAAGCACTGCTTGCTATATTCTAAATCGAGTTTTAATACGACCAATAACCAAGAAAACTCCTTATGAACTTTGGAAGAATAAGAAACCAACCGCTAAATATCTTAGAGTATTTGGATGTAGATGTTTCATTTTAAATAATGGCAAGGAGGATCTAAGTAAATTTGATGCCAAGTCAGATGAAGGTATCTTCTTAGGATACTCCACATCTAGTAGGGCATACAGAGTATTCAATAAAAGAACTCTTGTAGTCGAAGAGTCAGTTAATATCATATTTGATGAGTCTGATAGTGAGTCTGCTAGAAAAGAAAATATTCTTGATGATGATACAGGAATTATTAACTTTGAAAAGTTGAATATTGATGACGTGCCAATTCAAGATAAGGGAGATGATTGCGTGCCACCACAATCTCAAAACTTGCCAAAGGAATGGAGGTATGCATATGGACATCCTAAAGACTTAATCATTGGTGATCCATCTCAAGGGGTAAGAACTCGATCCTCTCTTAGAAATTTAAATGATTATCTTGCTTTTGTTTCACAGTTAGAACCTAAGACTTATGAAGAAGCTGAAAAAGATACCAATTGGATAAATGCTATGCAAGAAGAATTAAATCAATTCAAAAGAAGTAATGTATGGACATTAACTGAAAGACCAAAGCATAACTCTGTAATTGGAACAAAATGGATCTTTAGAAATAAATTAGATGAAAATGGGTTAGTTATAAGAAATAAAGCTAGACTTGTAGCTAAGGGATACAATCAAGAAGAAGGGATAGATTTTGATGAAACATTTGCTCCTGTAGCTAGATTAGAGGCTATTAGATTACTTCTAGCTTTTGCATGTTTCATGGATTTCAAATTGTATCAAATGGATGTAAAAAGTGCATTCTTAAACGGTTTTATAGAGGAAGAAGTATATGTAGAGCAACCTCCTGGTTTTGAGAATCATGAATTGCCAAATCATGTGTTTAGACTACATAAGGCATTATATGGATTGAAGCAAGCACCTAGGGCTTGGTATAATCGATTAAGCAAATTTCTACTAAATAATGACTTTAGTAGAGGAAATGTAGATAAAACACTGTTTCTCAAAAGAAAGGACGAAAATCTACTAGTGGTATAAATATATGTAGATGACATAATCTTTGGTGCCACAAATGATACTCTTTGCAAAGAGTTTGCTGATTTAATGCACGGAAAATTCGAAATGAGTTTGATGGGAGAACTAAGTTTCTTTCTAAGATTACAAATCAAACAAACTAAAGAAGGTATCTTCATTCATCAAACTAAGTATACAAAGGAAATACTAAAGAAGTTTGGGAATGAAAATCATAAGGGAGTAGGCACTCCAATGAATCCTACTAGTAAGCTAGACAAAGATGAGAAAGGAAAGAGTATTGATATTAAGCTTTATAGAGGATTAATTGGATCCTTGCTCTACCTTACTGCTAGTAGACCAGACATCGTGTTTAGTGTAGGAATATGTGCTAGATACCAATCAGATCCTAAGGAGTCACATTTAAGTGTTGTTAAAAGAATCCTTAGATATTTAAGAGGAACTACAAACATAGGATTATGGTATTCAAGAGACTCCTATCTAGATTTGCTTGCATACTCAGATGCTGATTTTGCTGGATGCAAATTAGATAGGAAGAGCACTAGTGGAACATGTCAATTTTTAGGAAACAACTTAGTATCATGGTTTAGCAAAAAGCAGAATTCAGTGGCACTGTCGATAGCTGAAGCTGAATATATAGCTGACGGCAGTTGTTGTGCTCAAGTACTATGGCTTAAGCAACAACTAGAGGACTACGGAGTTAAGCTAGATAACATTCTTATAAAATGTGATAATACTAGTGCCATCAACCTTACTAAAAATCCGGTTTAGCATTCTAAAGCCAAACACATAGAAATAAGATATCATTTTATTAGAGATCATGTGCAAAATGGAAACATATGTATTGAGCATATATGTACTGAGAAACAATTAGCTGACATTTTCACAAAACCTTTGAGTGAAGATAGATTTTGCACGTTTAGGAGGGAATTAGGCATATGCGATCCTTTTTATTGAAGAGATATAAAAGGGAGCAAGCAGTCTCATGATACATTCCTCCCATTTCTAAAAACCCATGAAACATGAGTCAAACTTGTCATCTATAGAATTCTTACTCATGTATCATTGTCCCAGAAAGAATTTATAAGGATTGGAAGCAAAGAAAATTTTTAGAAGGGAAAAGGAAGAGAAAAGAAAAAATTCTGAACTTGGGTCGACCCAACCCAGAATAGGGTCGACCCAACGTTGAGTCGACCCAAGAAAATTCTTGAGTCGACCCAACGTCGGGACCCCACTGTTAAAAGGGGGACCCGTGAGCTATCTAGGGCACTGTTTTCACTTTGTCCTCTTCCGAAAACCCTATTCTCCACTCTCAAATCTCCTCCAATCATCTCCAAACAGTAGATTACTTCAAGATCTTGGAGAAATGGGACCCAAGAGAGCCGTAGCCAAGCGATCCGAGAGAGTCTCACGGATCCAACGTGCGGAAAGGAAAGCTACAGAGCCGTCTACAGTGTCTCCACAAGGTGAGACACATGTAGAGCCACCTCCTCCTCCCTCCCCTTCAGTACAACTTGCAAAGTTTGCGGGGAGACCGGTTACAACGGGGAGAAGGATCCATTCCGAGTTCTTGGATCAAGAAGGGTTCCGTTTAGGAGAATGGATCCGAAGGCAAGGTTGGGAGTATTTTTGCTCCCTAGATGTGGTGATCTACTCCGGACTAGTTCGGGAGTTCTATGCCTTCCTCAAAACTGGGATGGGAGGGCTCATATCGGAAGTTCGAGGAGTTAGGGTTCGAGTTTTCGAAGAGAGTTTGAGTGAGTTGCTTCATCTCCCCTGCGAAGGAGCAACTCCAGAAAAGCCAGAAAACAAGTTGAGAGCCCTACAATTAATTCTTGAGAATGAAGACTTCAACTACTCGGAGCAAGTTGTAGCGAGCTCTCTTTCTGCAGAGATGAGGTTGTTGCACAACTTCATTGGTCGGATTCTTTTTCCGAAGAGCGGGAGATTTGATCTCATTTCAGAGCGAGATCTAGTTGTGATGGAGCATATTATTCAGGGTATTCCCCTGAATCTCCCGGCCATGATACTGAGGCAGATGAGGAAGGTGATCTGCAACTCCAGAGTCTCCCTGCCCTATGGTATGATACTCACCTTGATCTTCCGACAGCACGACATATCTGTCAAGGGGGAGATCTCCAGGCATCTGCTTTTCACCGATACATACACTGCACGATAACTTATTCGCATGGGCTATGAGAAGGTGAACGGGCAGTGGATTCGTGCTGGAGCAGGGATTCAGGGTGATGCACCAGAGGGTGATGCACCAGATATTGGAGACCCTGTCCCTGAGGATGAGGAGCATACGGATCATCCTACTGCACCTTCAGAGGCTGGACCATCGTCATCTGTTCCTGCGGGAGACACAGATGAGTTCTGGAGTAGGATGACTGAGCTTATGTCAGCTCAGGCGAGGATTATCACTGATGGGCTGACGAGCATACTAGATATCATGTCTGCTGAGATTAGTGATCTTAGAGAGCAGATAGGAGCTCTACGGCGAGAGAGAGACTCATGGACCATCTGTGCCACAGGCAGCTGAGTCAGAGATTTCGGCACAGAGTCATCCAGCTCACCGAGCTCCACGCCAGACTCAGTCTCATCAGGCTCGACCTCCCCTCCCACTTATACTAGGAGGATGAGGACTAGATCACAGCCATTAGATACTCCCTAGGCTGATATTAGCATTTCTGTTTAGAGCCTAGGATATGTATCTAGTTCTCATATGTATTTTGTGTTGATCATGTATTTTGAACTTTGATTGAGGAATATTGTATTTGTTTTTGTTTTGGCATTATTATACTAAAATGTTCCTATTTTGATCAATGAAGTTTAAATGTTTGTTAATTATTGTGTCTATGTACCTATTTGATGATAACAAAAAGGGGGAGAAGTAAGAAAGAGAAATAAGTTGTCAAACAAGTTGAAAATTATAATAGGAAAGCATATACATTTAAGGGAGAGCAATTTGTAACAATGAAAATGATCAAATCTAAAATTTCTATTGAATTTCAGAATTTGACACATACCTTTCACACCTCGATACATAATCTGAAACTCATGCTTTATCTCAAATTTTTGAAGTTTCATCTTTAATGAAATATAAAAGAAAGGGGGAGCAATTCAAAAAGTCAAATGGAAAATATTTGGATGAAATAGGGGGAGACTTCACTCTCATATTTGAAAAGCTGAAATTCAGCAAATTGAGCCCTTTTAAAACTGATTTTAAGATAAGTATCAATAGGCTCATACTCTATATTTTGTAATCATCAAAAAGGGGAAGATTGAGGATGATAGTGGTATTTTGATGATTAACAAGCAATAATCAAGAGTATGTTATAAGTTAATTCGATACTTCATTTATAAGTCTGTTACTCTCAGTATATTCGTATAATTATATAAAGATGCATTTCATTGTTTATATGGATGAATCTAACCTTGAGTTACAGCAAAGTGTGGTTTGAGTCGACCCCAAGGTTGATTGGGTCGACCCCGGCACATCAAGAAAGCATCTAGCACACTTCTGCAAAAATAGCACGGATGAACAGTAGTTGGGTCGACCCAAGGAAAGCATGAGTCGACCCAAACCTCAAGCCTCTCAAGCCTTAAGAAAACAGTTCTCTGGAAACACTGAGACGGTCGACCCAAGAGGAAGTTGAGTCGACCCAAGCTTGAGTCGATCCAAACACTGAGAGGGTCGACCCAAAGGCAGTGACAGAATACATTGACAGAATAGGTTCTCTGGAAACCCTGAGAGGGTCGACCCAAGTGGAAGTTGAGTCGACCCAACTGAACCTTGAGTCGACCCAAAGAAATATTGAGTCGACCCAAGTGAAGGAAGGCTGAATTGCAAGTTTCTGTGGTTCTGAGAGGGTCGACCCAAGAAAAGGTTGAGTCGACCCAAGTGAAAGTTGGGTCGACCCAAGGAAAGGTTGAGTCGACCCAAGTACGGGCAGAAGCATAATGGCTAGTTCTGCAGAAGTACTTTTTGTCCTTCCAACAGTGAGTAACGGCTAGTTTTTGAATTCTAATCATTGGGGCTTGTCCAATGGATGAAGAAAACTATTTAAAGTGGCACTATTCATCAGAGAGAACATCCTTTTGCAAAATATCAAAGAGTACACAAGAAAGACAAAGTGCCCTAATCTTCTTCATCCAAGTGCTTCATTCAAAAGTCAAAAGAAAGTGGTTGAGCAGATTCCAAGAGTCATTAAGAGCTCCATCCATCCTTGAAGAGTGAAGCATCCTTGACAAAGAAGAGAGAAGTCACATCAAGCGATAACTATTCTCTAAACTCTTCTTTGTAGATTATATTGTTATATTTGCTCATCTAGGAGCTTAAATCTTCTTACTTCGTTTATTAAACTCCTTGTAAAGGTTAGTTGGTAAGCCCGCAAAACCAACGGTGTAGGTTGATTGGTGAACCCATAAAACCAATTGTAAAGGTTCGTTGGTGAGCCCGGAAAACCAACATAGGTTCGTTGGTGAGCCCGTAAAACCAACATAGATTTTTGGTGAACCCGGAAAACCAAAGTGTAAAGATTTTTGGATTGTGAGCCCGGAAAACAATCCAACTGTAATCCGCGGGATTATAGTGAATTCTCAAGGGGTCGCTTGGGGAGTGGATGTAGGTGCTTAGGAGAGCACCGAACCACTATACTTCTTGTTGTTTGTATTGTGCTTTGTTTAATTCCACTAACTCATCAATTGACATAAGTAAGATAGTTAAAATTAAGAGAAACCAATTCACCCCCCTCTTGGCTTGTCACCTTGGGCAACACGTGCGGATGGCTGCGACGCTTCACGAGAAGCGGGATTGCTGGGAGATTGTGGATGCTGCTAGGTGGTCGCCGAGATGCTCACGAACGGCTGGAATGGAGGAAGAAGCGGGCGCTGATCTCGGCTAGGATCTGTGACACGGAGGGTGAGACGCGGACGCTTGAGATGCTGCTCCTCGGACGTGAATCTGGGTATAAGCTGATCCAGAGGCTGAAGATTTGCTGGGAACGAAGGCTGGCTTGATTCGCGGAGAGGATTGGGCGTGGAAGGAAACAGACGGGATGAAGATGGATCCATCGTGGGACGCTGGAGGTTGAGCCCTGTTTTGAGAAAGTAAAAAAAAACGTGTGGATTCGGTTGGAAGCGATGAGCCGTGAGCTGAGCTGGGATTGGCTTGGACCGTGGACGCGGGATTGGGCGCGGAAGGAAACGGATGCTGGATATGCACGCGGGAAGGAGTTGATCACGGGAGATGGAATATGGGATTTGGACGCTGAAGCGCGAGCTCCTTCAAATGGACGCCTGAGATTGTGCACGGGAGCCGGGATGCGTGGATGCGGCCGGATTGGGGCTTGTACGCTCGGGCTCGTTGAATAAGAGTCATGTACTCTATTCTGCAGTTGGGAAGATGCATTCTTTTTAGATGAATTTATATAAAATAATGATAAAAATTATAATAAGTGCTAAGGATAATATTTAATCGTGCAAATGTTAACACCTATTATTTATCATTATTTTGCTAGCATTAAGTTAAGTTAAATGATACTTAGATCGCACTTTTGTGCTCTCATCACTCTTCAACTACAAGAGTTCTTTTATTGAATACTCTGTATGCCCTGCTAGATGTAGAGTATCCTAAGAAGATACCTTCATCTGACTTAGCATCAAATTTACTTAGATCCTCATTGCCATTGTTTAAAATGAAACATCTACATCCAAATACTCTAAGATACTTAGCAGTTGGTTTCTTATTTTTTCAAAGTTCATAAGGAGTTTTCTTGGTTATTGGTCGTATTAAAACTCGATTTAGAATATGGCAAGCAGTGCTTATAGCTTCAGCCCAAAAGTACTTTGGAAGATTTGACTCGCACAACATTGTGCGTGCCATTTCTGCCAAGGTCCTATTTTTCCGTTCAACAACCCCATTTTGTTGAGGCGTTCTAGGTGCTGAAAATTGATGTGAGATACCATTTTCATTACAAAATTCTTCAAAGTGTTAATTTTCAAATTCAGTTCCATGATCACTTCGAATTGCTATTAAGGTGAGCTTCTTTTCATTTATGATGTTTTTATAATATTTCAAGAATGCTGAAAATGCTTCATTTTTATGTGCCAGAAATGAAACCTATGTATATCTTGAAAAATCATCTACTATAACTAGTCCATACTTCTTCCCTCCTAGACTTGCGGTTCTAGTGGGTCCAAATAGATCCATATGTATGAGTTCGAAAGGCCTAGTGGTTGATACTATATTCTTTGATTTGAAGGATGATTTTGTCTGCTTTCCTAAAGAGCATGGTCCACAAATTTTGTCTTTATCAATTTTGGTACATCTTTTATTAATTCCTTCTTGACTAGTTTTGATATTAATTCCATACTAGCATGTCCTAGTCTATGATGCCAAAGCCAACTCGTTTTATTTTTCTTTTCTTCATTAGTAATTAAACATAATCCATTTTTCTTGCCTAATTCATGAAGATCTACCATGTAAATATTTCTTTGCCTTTGTCCTATAAGTACAATGCTATTATCTTTAGAATTTGCGATTATGCATACTGAGGCTTCAAATGTGACTTTAAATCCTTTATCACAAAATTGACTTATGCTAAGTAAGTTATATTTCAAACCATTAACTAATAAGACATTTTCTATAAAGATAGATGGAGTAATGAAAATTTTACCCTTTCCAATGATATATCCTTTTCCATTGTCTTCATAGGTTACTACTCCACCCTTCTTAGATTCCAAGGTGACAAATTGTTCTACGTCACCTGTCATGTGTCTTGAACAGCCACTATCTAGATACCATCGTTTATCCACCTTATTAGCTGCAAGACATCCTTCATCGTCATTGGCCATATGGCAGATTTGGGCCTTCTCTTGATGATCTTCCTCTTCCGAACTTGACTCCTCACTTTCACTCCATTCAGCCATGAAGTTTTTCTTCTTAAGTTTTCTTGCCATCCATTTTAATTCCGGGCAATCTATCTTATAATGCTCGGGCTTGTTACACTCATAACAAATTGGTGTTTCCTTTTCTTTTTCTTTGTCTTTACCCTTTTCTTTGCTTGAGCTACCTTTGAAGAAGGGCTTCTTTTTATGAAATCTCTTCTTTCCTCTCATAAATTTTCTGAATTTTCTTCCAAGCATAGCCATTTCTTCTTCATCAAATTCCTCATCATCATCAGATTCTTCCGACTCAGTTTCTTGTTTTGGAGTGGTTGACTTTAAGGCAATGGTCTTTCTTCTCTTGACCTCATCTTCTGAATTTTGCTTTACGGTCAACTCATTGGTCATGAGTGATCCTAGCAGTTCCTCCAATTGCAGTGTATTGAGGTCCTTTGCTTCCTGAATTGCTGTTACCTTGGCCTCCCAAACTCTTCGTAGAGACCTGAGAATTTTTCGCACCAATTCAGAGTTAGTATAAGACTTTCCTAAACTCTTTAGCCCATTTATGATTTCAGTGAAACGAGTAAACATTTCAGTTATGGACTCAGTGGATTCCATTTTAAACAACTCATACTTATGTACTAATATGTTTATTTTTGACTCCTTAACTTGATTAGTTCCTTCATGTGTGACCTCAAGTTTATCCCAAATTTCTTTTGCAGAGATGCATGTAGATATTCTATTGAATTCACTTACATCTAGTGAACAGCAAAGTACATTAATCGCTTTAGCATTTAGTTGTGCTAGTCTTCTATCACTTTCATTCCAATCCATTTCTGGTTTGGGTATGATAGTGCCCTCTATACTAATTGTGGGTGTGTGAGGTCCTCTAGTTATAATATATCACAATTCATAGTCTAGAGCTTGAATGAATATCCTCATCCTAGCTTTCCAGTATGTGTAATTAGTGCCATTAAATAGAGGAGGTCTATTTGTGGATTGCCCCTCACTCATAGAACATCCCATTTGGGTTGTCATGATCTTTGACTCTTGATTGTGAGATCAACAAATACTATATGAGCACCTCGCTCTGATACCACTTGTTGCCCAAGGTGACAAGCCAAGAGGAGGGGTGAATTGGTTTTTCTAAATTATTGCTATCTTACTCTAGTCAATTGATGAGTGAGTGAAATTAGAACAATGCACAATACAAACACATAAGAAGTATAGTGGTTCGGTGCTCTCCTAAGCACCTACGTCCACTCCCCAAGCAACCCCTTGGGAATTCACTATAATCCCTCGGATTACAGTTGGATTGTTTTTCGGGTTCACAATCCAAAAACCTTTACACTTTGGTTTTTCTGGGATCACCAATAACCTTTGTTGGTTTTACGGGCTCACCAACGAACTTTCACAATTGGTTTTACGGGTTCACCAATAAGCCTACACCGTTGGTTTTGCGGGCTTACCAACAAACCTTTACAAGGTGATTAATAAAAGAAAGAAGAAAGTTGAAACTCCTAGATGAGCAAATATAACAATTATAAGCTACAAAGAAAATTTTAGAGAATAGTTATCGCTTGATGAGACTTCTCTCTTCTTTGTCAAGAATGCTTCACTCTTCAAGGGTGGATGGAGCTTTTGATATCTCTTGGAGTCTGCTCAACCACTTTTTTTTGACTCTTGAATGAAGCACTTGGATGAAGAAGATTAGGGCTCTTGTCTTTCTTGTGTAAGCTTTGATATTTTGCAAAAGGATGTTTCCTCTGATGAATAGTATCACTTTAAATAGTTTCCTTCATCCATTGGACAAGCCCCAATGGTTAGAATTCAAAAACTAGCCGTTACTCACTGTTGGGAGGTCTGAAAGTACTTCTACAGAACTAGCCGTTATGCTTCTGCCCGTGCTTGGGTCGACTCAACTTTTACTGGGGTCGACCCAACTTTCACTTGGGTCGACTCATGCAACATTAGGGTCGACCCTCTCAGAACCCACAGAACCTTGTATTTCAGCCTTCCTTCACTTGGGTCGACTCAACACTTTTTGGGTCGACTCAAGGTTCAGTTGGGTCGACTCAACTTCCACTTGGGTCGACCTTCTCAGAATTTCTAGAGAACCTATTTTTGAATGTCATTGCCTTTGGGTCGACTCATGTTAACTTGGGGTCGACTCAAGTTTGGGTCGACTCAAGTTTCATTTGGGTCGACCCTCTCAGGATTTCCAGAGAACTGTTTTCTTGAGGCTTGAGGATTGGGTCGACCCAAGTACTGTTCATCAGTGCCATTTTTGCAGAAGTGTGCCAGATGGTTTCTTAATGTGCCGGGGTCGACTCAATCAATCTTGGGGTCGACTCAATCCACACTTTGCTGCAACTTAAGGTTAAATTCATCCATATAATCAATGAAATAAACTTTAAACAATTTTGAATATATGTCATGGTAGTGCTACATACTCCAAACAATAAAATTACTATTGTCCACTTAAGAGTATGTTTCACTTGAAACTTTGCCAAATTAGAATTTAGAATTCACTATTCCTTTTCTATCGCAAATTTTATCTCATTAATAATCATTGAAATACATCTTAATCTCATTATACTAATGTATCGAGAGTGACGTGTCGGTTTACCCTCACACGCGTTGCGACGATCGCAGCGGAAAGACGCGCGCGGGGTCGTTCATCTCATGAACGTCCAGAGGAACGTAGATTTCAAAAAAATTTTGAGTTCTCTAACTCAGAAGATCATGAAATCTGAAGGAAAGGATTAAAATTAATTACTTGATTAATTTTTAGATCTACAATTAAAATTATAAAGATCAAATCTTTACCTTTGAGCGGGTAGATCTTCACCGCTATTTGATGATCGTGGAAATCAGGTTCGCTTGAAGCCGCACAAGTGTCCGGCCTCTACGGGTATCCACACGAATATCTGGATTGATCGAGGTTGCGATCTCACCAGGGTGCTAGCTCCCTTGCAGAGATCCCTTTTGATGGTTGGAACTTCTCTAAGCAATCAACTCTTGATTGTTTCCAAGAGGAGAAAGAAGGAGAAGGAAGAAACGCTTTCTTTTCTTTTCTTTACCATGGAAGAAGAAGGAGGAAGAGAGAAACACCTTTCTCTCTTTGTTTTCTTCCATGCATCTGATGAAGAGGAGGAAGAATCAAACATCCTTGCTGCTCCTCTTTTACCTTGCAGATGGAAGAAGGAAGAGAGGGAGAGATGGAGGCCGCTCGCCTAAAAAGAACCACCAAGAATTATCCCAAAGGGGGCTGCCCCCTTTTTTATTCTTTTTCTTTGAAGCCCTAGGTGTGGACTCCTCCTAGAAGTTAGGAGGAGCCGCACCAATGTTTGGCCAAAACGGGTCTCGCGTCCCGGGCATCCGGGACGCGAGTCCCGTCCATCCGGGTCGCGCATCCCGGTCATCCGGGATGCGGATCCCGAGAGCATCCGAGGAATGGAGGGGCTCTTGCCCCTCCCTTCTAATCCTAATCAAATTAGGAATTAGGTGGCCCTTGGTTCATTGAATCTTAATCTAAGTAGAACCCAATTAGTCTCCCTATTTGATTCACATGAATCCTAATCTAATTTGGAGTCATCTTTATCTATTGGACCAAAATTAATTAGGACTCTAGGAATCCTAATCCAATTAGGACTCATATAATTTTAGTCCTAATCCAATTAGGACTTTTATAATTTTAATCCTAATCCAATTAGAACTTTAGCAATCCTACTCCAAGTAGGACTCTAATAATTTGAAGTCCTAATCTAATTAGAACTCTAGGTGTCCTACTCCAAGTAGGACTCTTGAACCTTATCATATAAGATCGAGCCCAATTAATTAAGTCCAATTGATTCAATCAAATTGCAATCCAATTACAATTAATTCCTTCTTCAACTCACTAACTCTTAGTGGGTTAAACTAATTATCAATCAAATTGACAATTACAAACTATTGTGATTCCAAATCACAATCCAACCATTAGATCGATCAGATCCTCTATTGTGTGTGACCCCATAGGTTCTATTCTGTCTGGTAGTGAGATATGTTGTCATCCCTATCACAATATCATTGAAACTCCTTTCAATGGGTTGGAACAATTCCAACTCTTCTCATTCGGGTTCACTGATCATCAAGTAAATGCCTCTGAGTCTCACAATCCACCAGTGACACCTAGCAGCATATAGTGGCAACCCAGCAGAGTAGAATAGATGAATCTCTAGGTGCAGTTAGCGTATGATACAGTCCCTCTATCGTGGATCCGAACAGGATGGAGGTCATGGATAACTCGTCAAACCCCATCATCTGTCATATGTAAAATTTATTCGACTCCAGTTCGAGATTGGAAAACTCTTTTTCCAAAAACTACCTTGGCCAAGGATTTACGAACTCAGTCTCATAAATCACATAGGATCTCTCCTAATCTATCAAGGTCGATAGATTCCATCTAGATGCACCCCTACTCCTGCAATGAACCTACTGCAGCCAATCTGCACCACAAGGACCCAAATGGATAGGGCCCATGTTTATGTGCTCGTCAAACTACAGCAACCTCACTGTGAATAGCCGAGGCATTGCAGGTCAAAGGACCAGTCATACAACTGCAGCATCAAGTAAGTCACTGACGAGTGGATAGACATCCAAGTGACTACTTGCTTTGGTCACGCTCAGTACCCTTGTTCTCTAACAAGTACTTACACAATCACTCCAGTGTCCCTACACTGTGGACTCAAGACTCATCCATCTGACTAAGTGATCTGTGCACTAATCTCAGCGGATCGATCACCGTCCCTCGTGATGGATCCATCGATCAGGAGCAATTCAGAAATTAATCACCAATGACACATGCCTCAAATTCTCAACTCTTGAGAATATGCGTCATCATCTTATTAATTCCTTGGACGATTCATGGATGCATAAGAACATGAATGAAAAGAATGCCCATCCTAATAAATTCATTATTAGGTCAAGTACAAATTTATGTCCCGAAACAAAATAATGCGTCAGCCAAATTGGCTTCTAGGGCATATTTCTAACAATCTCCCACTTGCACTAAAGCCAATCAGCCATAAATCTAAGCTCCATCTTCTCAAGATGTGCTTCAATTTTCTGCTGACTTAGCTTCTTAGTGAATGGGTCTACCACGTTGACTGTGGAGTCTACTCTCTATGCCTCTACTTATTTCTTTTCGAGATAGTCGCATATCAGGTTAAACTACCGCTCTATGTGCTTAGACTTCTGGTGAGACCTTGGCTCCTTAGCTAGTGCTATGGTGCCATTGTTATCGCAGTATAGTGTTATAGCATCGGATGACATTACACCTAATTCTGCAATAAACTTCTTAATCCAGAAGGTTTCCACTGCACCCTTAGAGGTGGCGATACATTCAGTTTTTAAGGTAGAATCTGTAATGATCGATTGTTTGGAACTCTTCCAAATTACCGAACACCATTGCACATATTCTAATGTAGACTTTCTATCATCAAATGTGTGTATCCTTCTACCTTTAACTCTGATCTTCTCCTAAAGACCAAGAACATGTCCTTAGTTCTTCTCAAGTACCTACGACTGTTCTTCACAGCTATCCAGTGCTCGTTGCCTGGATTTGACTGATATATGCTCGTGACACTCACAGCATGTGCTATATCAGGTCATGTACATAGCATGGCATACATGAGGCTCCCTATAGCCAAAGCATAAGGGATCTTGCTCATCCGCTAAATCTTTTCAGATGTGTTGGGGCACATCTTCTTAGAGTGATTTATCCCATGCCTAAGGAGTAATAATCTCCTTTCAGAGGTTTCCATGCCGAACCTCTTCAGCACTCCCTCTATGTACATATTCTGTGATAGGACAAGTATCCTCTTAGATATATCTTTATAGACCTTAATTTCCAAAATATATGATACTTTCCCAAGGTCTTTCATAGATAATTTCTTAGACAACCATACCTTGACTTTAGTTAGCATGGGAATATCATTTCCAACAAGAAGGATATCATCCGCGTACAATACGAGAAATACAATAGCCCTCCCACTAACCTTCTTATAAACACATGGTTCCTCTTCGTTCTTGATGAAATAAAACGATTTGATTACATCGTTGAAATGAGTTTTCCAACTCCGAGATGCTTTAGTCCATAGATGGATATTTGCAGTTTACAGACCTTGTGATCACCATCACAATATCATGATATGCTGCAACAGCGAGCAATATTTGAATAGACTTCAGCATGGCTACAGGTGAAAAGGTATCCTGATAATCAATGCCTTCGTATCGATTATAACCTTTTGCTACTAGCCTTGCCTTATAGGTCTCTACCTAGCCATTCAAACCTTTTTGTCCTTTTGTAAATCTAATTACAACCAATAGGTACTATACCTTCTGGTGGATCTACTAAGGTCCAGACTTGGTTGGAATGCATGGAGTCCATCTCTGACTTCATTGCTTCCAACCATTGCTCAGAATCGATGTCTAACATCGCCTCGTTGTAGGTATTGGGATCCTTACCTTGATCCCTATCTCCCATGGAACACTTCCTCTTCATCCTCTGTAAGCATACCTAAGTACCTTTCAGGAGGATGGAAGATCCTACTAAACTTACGAGGTGGAGGAGATACAACATGTACTGGCTTACTACGAATAGGTTCTATAGGCACAATGACTCATTGCTCTTCAGAGACTTTCTCTTCGAGCTCAATTTTTCTCCCACTGCCTCTATCAAGGATAAACTATTTTTCAATGTAGATTGCATGTCGGCTCACAAACACTTTGTGATCCATTGGGACGGAAAAATCGTATCCTAATGACTCTTTAGGATATCCAATAAAACGAGTATTAATTGTCTTATCCTCTAACTTGTCCGCCTGTTGTCGCTTGATGTGGGCCGGACATCCCCAAATCTTGAGATAACTAAGACTTGGCTTCTTACCATGTCATATCTCATACGGTATGGTAGGAACAGATTTAGAGGAAACTCTATTCAATAAGTAAATAGCTAAAAATAGGGTATCTCTCTAAAGAAACAAGGGTAAATCAGTGAAGCTCATCATGGACCTGACCATATCCAATAGGGTCTGATTCCCCCTCTCAGACACCCCGTTGAGCTGAGATGTACCAGGAGGGGTCCATTGTGAAACTATACCATTCTTCTTGAGATAATCTCGGAACTCTCCACTAAGGTGTTTACCTTCTCGATCCGATCGAAGAACCTTAATGAGTTTTTCTATTTGTTTTTCTACTTCATATCCGAACTCTTTGAACTTTTCAAAAGCTTCAGATTTGTGTCTCATACACATATCAATACCGTGAGTAATCATCGGTAAATGAAGTAAACAATTATTTTTCCTAGCTTGCACATCGAATGGGCCACACACGTCAGTGTGTACTAGGGTAAGTATTTCAGTGGACCTCTTTCCGTGTCCTACAAAGGGTAATTTGGCCATCTTTCCTTGAAGGTAGGATTCACAAATCGGATATGACTTGGAAGTCAATGAGCCAAAAGCCCATGTTTCTCCAATTTGTTTATTCTGTCTTCTCCTATATGGCCAAGCCTGAGGAGCCACAAATACTTTAGATTTATCTCATCTCTAGATCTTTTGGATCCTATGGTACTCACTATTTTGCTCAGATAATTTCACAGGTACATCCAAATGTAAGTGATTAGAGACTGTCAATCATAAACCACGTGGAACCAATTTATTTCTCAAATAAATGGAACAGCAGTCTTATAAAAATCTTTTTATGCTAAACAAGATACAGAAATCAAATTTCTGCTAGCAGTAGGTAACAGTTCCTAAGTATCCTGAGCATATCTGATATACCTTCTTAAGGTGTGTCACCCTTTCTTGCTTTTTATGCTTCCCATGTATGTAGGACAGTTCCTCTTGCAATGGCCGTCCACAATGCAATGAAAATACTTTCTCTTGCAATCGGCCCTTTTCTTGGAACTTTTTTACTTGGCCTTTTCCTGGTCTTCTGCTTCTTCGCAGGCTTCTTCTTCTTCCAGGTAGACTCTCTCTTGGAAGTAGAAGCCAACTCGACAGCAAAAACTATGCCCCTTGAACTCTTCAAGGTTCCTAAGGTAGTTACCAACTTATTTAACAATTCTGTTTTGGTGCATACAGTCTTGTTCATATGATAGTTTACTATAAACTGTTCATATAAAGCTGGAAGGGATTGCGGGATCAAATTCGTTTGCAATTCCTTGTGCATGGTCATGCCGAGCTTCTCAAGCTCCTCAAAATCCTTTATCATGGTCAAACTATGATTATGGACGAACTGCCCTTCGCGTATCTTGGCCTTGAAGAGCCTTTTAGACACTTCAAACCATGCTGCGCGACTCTGTTCACCCTACAACTCTTGCATGTGATTCAATATATCCCCGGCAGTCTTCATGTTCTCATGCTGGCATTAAAGTTCATTGGACATTGATGCCATTATATAGCACCTAATTTTATTGTCATTGTTCGTCCACTTGACATGCATCTTATGCTGATCAGTGATCAGACGGACTGGTAACGCAGAAAATTCATGGTCTAGCACACACCCTAATTTTACACAATTCAAAACTATTTTGAAATTGCAGAGCCAGTCTTTATAATTGGGGTTTGGTCAAACGGTGGTTCTTTAGGATATGAGTTAAGAGTTTGGAAGCTGACTTTATAATCCTCAGAGAGTAAAGATTCTAGTTAGAATTTTGTACTTGAACTCTATTTGTTTTAAGGACATTTAAAACAAACACCTCCCACTATTTTCTCGAATCTCTTACACTCCTCCGGTAGAGAAACGGAAACCTGCGACTCTAGATTTCAAGTGGGTGCTACGGTCCCACCAATTTACATGCCACCTCACCTAACAGTTATTGATGACACATAAATGATAAGTGTACAACTCTTTGTACAATGCTTCTCAAGCAAGTTGTAGCCTACTTGGTCTCCAAGTCATAAGAACCTCACCTAACAGTTATTGGTCCCGTTCCTTGGTTAAGTCAGACCCACCGTAATTTCTGCAGAAGTAAAGTCGTCATTGGGCCCTCACCTAACAGTTATTGGTACCCAACCCCACCTCTACCCCACAACATCTCATGCCAATAGAGAGGTCCAGTCCCCCGATGCAACTTGCCCACTGTATCCAGCCGAGACAAATCAACGCCGGAAAGACCTTAGCAACTCTACTACGGTGGAAGACCTTAAGACTTAATATTAGGTAATCTAGTCTTAGTGATTCCAACTTTGAGCTATTCATAGGAGGTAATCGATCAATTGGCCAGGTAAGCAGGTGGGAGGCTCCCCTTACTCAGAGAGTTGTTGGGAATTGTATCCTAAATGTCAATCGTCAGCATATTGATGATTGAATATTGTAAATAAATTGACAAATTAATAAAGTATTATTTGGCATTATTCATCATTTCATCTTCAAATGAACTCTTATATGATGAAAGTCCTTAGGACTTATGTTATGATAAAGGAGGATTTATCTTTGAGTCCTTAAACTTGTTCGCGACCAAATGATATGTTGTTACTAGGACGACAACATTATCGAGATTAGGTCGTTGTGTGACATATACGTTGGTTGTCCTCTTAACCAAGGAGTGTGGAGACACTGGTATGCCATACAGGTGAAGTGTAGGAGTACATTTCACTGAACGTGACCAATTCCGGAACGCTCTACTGTCGAGAGATGTTCCGAGTGGATATGGGTATAAGTTTGGCCCTCTGACCTGAGACCGCAACCTGTGACTAGCAAGCAACTCACTGTACTTTGGTACCGGACTACCTGAATTCTAATTCAGTGACGGAAGGTCACTGGGTGCAGTCAAGTACTTGCGTAGTCAGTTGTGAGTCAAGATGGAATTGACCCCTCCTGCAAACAGGAGATAATGTCTTGTGACTAATTTAGCAAAACCTTTGGCCAGGGTAATCTCAGTGAGGAGTCACGGGATATCTAAAGTTAATCACATAATGGATGTACTAATTATAGGGTTGACAGTGAGCTCTAAGTCATCCTGGCATTAAGAGTCAAAGGGATTGAATTATACAGTAACCATAGTTCAGGGTTCCAGAATATTTGCTTCGCATATATTCGGCCTATTCGGACGTCGGGTACCATTGCTAGATGGTCACATCGATTAGTGTAGGAAGTCGTTCCTATACTACCGGCTTAGGTTCGAACCTATGAGGTCACACGCATAGAAGATTCCTGATTGATCAAGAAGGCTGATGAATGATTAAGAATCATTCAGGGGTAATTTGGTCAATTCGATTGGCAAATTATCTTATAAAATAATTAAAGTAATTATTGGAGGATTAATTAGTAATTAGATTGCTAATGAACTCAATTGGATTGAGTAATTAGACTAAGGATGAGCCAAATTGAATTAGATTCAATTCTAGGCTCAATCAGAGTTTTTGACCTGATTGGATTAGGTCTGAAATCAAGAGGACTTAGGTTGACCAATTAAATTAGATTAAATTTGTGCTTAATTAGGGATTGACCTAATTGGATTAGGTTCAACCCATGGTAATTGAATCATTCTAATTGTTAGGATTTAATTAAATTAAATGGGTTTGATCTGAAACTATTCGGATCTTGAAATCCACTTGTCACATATCCATGCATGGCGCCATAACTTGATTTTTAATATGATTAAAAATTAATTTAATTTATTTAATGGTGCCATGGGACACTTGGCAACATCAGGGACCTCTTTCATCATTAGATGGGTCGAAATGGAGAGATAAATTCATGAAAAGAATTGGATAAGATCAAATTCTCTCTCTTCATGACATATGCCATCCTTATCTTTATCTCACTTCTAATTAAGGTTGAATTTCGAATTTAATCACCACAAAATCAACACGTGACCCTCTAATCTGATTAGGGGCATGGGAATTTTGAAATTGAAAGAGGGAAGTGGCAACATGATGAATGGTTTAGATTAGATCAAGCTTCATCATGTAATGGCACATGAACTTGAATTTTGAATTCAAAATTCAAAACCCCACAAAATCCTCCACAAATATGGGATGGTTGGCATGAAGTTAGGTAGGAGAGCAACATTAAAAGGACCTCCATCATCTGGTGGTCGAATTCAAGGAAAAAAAGAGAGAAAAAGAAGAAGAAAAAAGGGAAAAGAAAAGAGAGGAACCCTAGTTCATGCATGGAAAAATTCTGCATTCAATCTAGCTGACTTCTTCCTCCTCTAAGTCCATCGCGCCATTAAGTGTTAGGGGTCCCTGATAAGAGTCTTTAGATCAGATCTAAGTCCTCTTCAATCCCTTTAAACCTTCCTCCAAGTTCTTCCAAGAAGGCGGATCAAAAGTTGATAGTGTTGGAAGATCAAATTTCAGCCTCAAGAAATTCTGCGCAAGCTAGCACTTCCGCAGGATTGGATCTCTTCAGGAACTTCGCGTGGACTTCTCGTAGAGGCCATTCATGTGCGTGGCTGCGAAGTCGAGGATTAGATCCACAGTTCATCCATCATAAAAGGTATTAATCCTACATTAATCTTTTATTATGGTGTCAAGATCTAGGTCTGATTCCCCGAGGTTTTACCTCTTTTGGGGCTCCTCACGGAGATATCTCCAGAATCCATTCAATGGATATTCGGAGATTAATCGGAATAGAGTTTTAAGTTTCAGATCTGATAGTTAATCATGCCATGAAAGTTTTAGCATAATTGTTTAAACGATTCCGGCCTAATCCTATGTGTTCTTAAGGTGCTGATTTCTAGATTTGATCTTGTAAGCATGCATGAATTAAATTGTTTGATTCGATTTTTCCGCTGCGTTTTAAAACTTAAAAAGAACTGACGTATGGCTTGATCCCCTTATGAGGGGGTACGTAGGCAACCCGATCAGGTTCAGCCCATCGGTTTTAAAAAAAAAAAAAATCTGGCATGCTGTAACACCCGCCAAGAACCTAGGATTCACTTTCGTGGTAATCAGAGCCCAGGTTCATGTTTAAACTTTAAGTTTTAATTCTTGTAATTAAATCTAAAATCATGAGCATGCTTAGATTAGATCTAAAGTATTTTTTATGATTGATTTAATTGCTGATTATGCATGATTAACTAGATCTGAAATTTTGAATGCATATGATGCATGTTTGTGTTAAGATTTGTAACATAAATAAATCTGAAATCATAATATTGTTTAGATAGGTCTAAATAAAATTATGATTCATATGATCTCTGATTTTAATGAACAAATCAGATCTAAAAAATAAAAGTGAAAAAACAAAATACATAAGATGTATGTTGTTTGTATTAATTCATGTTGTTGTGTATATTGTGATGCATGAACATTAAATATAATGACTTAAACATGAATTTAATCTGATTACATGTGATTAATTACAAAAACTCAGATCTGAAAATATGTTTTAAGAACTGAAAGATTGTAATTAATATGTAATTAAAAAGAAATATGCAATGATCAAAAACTTTCATAAGTCTAAACTTAATTGAGAATTAAGTGTTTATGAAATAGAATTGTAACTCAATTAATTGACATTGCATAATTCTTTGGGCATATGGGTTAGCTTGAATTAAGTTTCCTAGGATTGGGTTAGACCTAAGGTTAGAATCATACAATGGACAAATAGAATTAATTGATCAATCTAATTAAGTAGTAACTAGATTAGGTCAAGAAAATTCTAGATCAATTTACAATAGTTGTAGATGGATCAAGTCCATGTCTTTGATTAGACCAAGATGGAACTTGATTTAGGCTCAGAGGTGGTAGCCCGAGTCATTTGAGTAATCAAATCAAAAATTGATTAACCAGTCAGTGTCTAAGGTAAGTTTGGCAGTTTTGACCGGTGGTTTTTAATTGGGAGCTACTCGCACTGATTCGTCTTTGCCGAGTTAATGGCATATCCCTTCCACCGATCTTACTTACCTGGCCGACATGGTCAATCACATTTTGATTGGATCACTTAATGATTCGATGTTAGCCCATGCCTATAAGGAAAATCAGTTTTGACTGATTTAGGTGTCTCCTTAACCGGTTTGAGTCTAATCTGATTTGGTGAAGTCAGTGGGAGAAAATTAGACTACCGGATCTTCTCATCTATCCTAATTATGAAATCCTCTAAAATTATTAGGTCCTTAAAATGAAATGGTTATGGGGATAACTAGGTCATAGCCTCCATTAAGTTGGGTGATAATGAGTCCAATGTTTTGATAATTATTGGAGGCCGCGACACGCCTGGTACTTATCAAGCATTGGAATTGTCATTCAATATATGATGAGTTAAGTGTACCTTCAATAGGCGGTCAGGTGAGCCGAGCCACACTCGGCTTGGTCGTCTATTAGTTGATTAGACTTAACCCTATCATTTAATGTTGGACCTGACTAGGGGTATTCGGTGGAGGCGCCACACGCCTGCCGAAGAACCTAGGGCAAAATTATCACTAGAAGTTGCTTGGTGAAGCAACTGGTTTTAGAACCTACCAATGAGGTGCATATGGGTTAGCCGAGCCACACTCGGGCCTAATATGCGATCTATTGGGTTCTAGTGCCCACTAAAGAATTAGGAGTAATTTTTCGAATTGGGGGTAGAGGCTACCAATTTGTATAAAATAGTGGGAGTATCTTTAGACTAAAAGTCCAAGTCTACTGTAGTTAGTCAATTCATATACTATAGCCAAATTTTCTTTTATGTAGAATGGCCACAAGTTTGTCACTTCGCTCATTATTGGATAATGACAAGTTGACTAGTCCCAACTTCAATAATTGGTATAGAAAGCTGAAAACTCAGCATAGTCAGACCAAAAGGATTAAGATGACCAAAGTCAGGCAGAATGCTTCTATTGTAAGAAGCAGGGCATTGGAAGAGGAATTGTCCTCAGTACCTTACCTCACTTGACCCGAACAGGCTAAGCAAGAAGAAAAGGCAATCAGTTGCTGATCAAGGTTTTATATGATAACACCTTGTAATTTCTCTATATGTGATAATTCAACCTGGGTATTAGATACTAGAAGTCCATTTAATATATGCAATTCATTGCAAGGACTTCAGGTCAATGAGAGATTTGAAAACAGCGAGAGATTCCTGAATGTTGGAGATGGAAGATCTGTTCCAGTTCTAGCTTTAGGAAATCTCAAACTTGTTTTCAATTCTCATGTAGTTGTCTTGAGTGATTGTCACTATTGTCCCCTGCATTCTTATTGAATGTAATTTCCGTAGGCCTTTTGGCCATGAGCGGTTATGAAATTTCAATAAAGAAATATTCTTGTGATATCATTATGAATGGTGTTACTGTAATGAATGGACAATTGAGCAATGGCATCTACTTGTTATCACAACCTGTTAATGTAATGTACACGTCAAGTAAGCGTCCTAGAATAGATAATGTCAGGATGTCTACCTTTGGCATCATAGGCTAGGTCATATTAACAAGACAGATGAACAGGTTAAGTAAAGAGGGAATCCTCAATGTTAATGATTGTGAATCATTGACAACCTGTGAGTCATGTCTTCTTGGTAAGATGACCAAATCACCTTTTACCGAAAAGGTGAACGAGCCAGTGATTTATTGACCCTTGTACATTCTGATGTATGTGGGCCAATAAGCACAGATGCTAGAGGTGGGTATTCATATTTCATTACGTTTACAGACGACCTTTCAAGGTATGGTTATGTCTATTTAATGAGACATAAATCTGAAGCATTTGAAAATGTTCAAATTGTATCGTAATGAAGTAGAAAAACAAACTGGAAAGAGTATTAAAACTCTTCGATCAGATCGAGGAGGCGAATACCTTTCCAATGAGTTTTTGACATATTTAGGAGAGAATGGGATTCTCTCCAATGGACTCCTCCTGGTACACCACAGTATAACGTGTATCAGAAAGAAGAAATCGAACTCTGTTAGACATGGTTCGATCCATGAGGGGTTTGCAAGTCTGCCCATATCCTTTTGGGGATATGCACTTGAGTCAGCCTGCTACACTTCTAAATAAGGTTCCAAGTAAGTCTGTAAATAAAACACCACATGAGATGTGGACTGGACGTAAGCCAATGCTGTCTCACCTTAGGGTTTGGGGGTGTCCAGCATATGTCAAACGTTTGAAGACAGACAAACTTGACCCAAGTCTGACAAATGTTTCTTTGTTGGTTATCCTAAGAAACTAAAGGATATTACTTCTACTTTGCTGAAGAACAAAAGTTATTCGTAAGCAATAGAGCTGTTTTCTTAGAGAAAGAATTCCTTAGTGAAGGAACTAAAAGCTCTAATGTTGAGCTTAGGGAAGTTCAACATGTAGAAGATCCGACACCATCTACTGAACTAGTTGAGTCAGATTTGATTAGATCAGATCCAGAACCCATCTTAGATGCACCATTAAGGCGATCAGGTAGAGTACCACGTCAGCCGGACAGATACTACGGTTTCTTGGTCCAGGACGGGGATCCTGTCGAACTTGATGAAAACAATGAGGATCCGATCACCTATATGGATGCTATGCAGAGGCATGACTCTGATGCATTGGCTCTGGAGGCCATGCAATCCGAAACTGGAATCCCATGAAGGTTCAATGATCTATCGTGACATTAGTTTGACCCACCCGAAGGGAATTAAACCATAGGGGTTGTAAAGTGGGATTTCAAAGAAAACGGGTGCGCAGACGGAAAAGTAGAGACCTATAAGCCCGTCTGGTTGCCAAGGGATATCGTCAACGTTATGGTATTGACTATGACGAGACGTTTTCTCCTGTGGCAATGCTCAAATCCATTCGGATTATGCTTGCGATAGCAGCACACTTAGATTATGAAAATCTGGCAGATGGATGTTAAAACCGCTTTTCTAAATGGAAGATTTAGAAGAAGAGGGTGTATATGATGCAACCTGAAGGTTTATATCTGCAGATGAGTCTAAGGTGTGCAAGCTTCAAAAATCCATTTATGGATTAAAGCAAGCTTCACGGAGTTGGAACATACGATTTGATAAGGGTGATCAAATCATATGGCTTCATTAAGAATGAAGAGGAACCTTGCATTTATAAATGGGCAAATGGTTCAGTTATTATATTTCTTGTTTTGTATGTGGATGACATTCTTTTAATCGGGAATGACATTCCTGCATTACAAGGAATAAAGGTTTGGCTATCATCTCAATTTGCCATGAAGGATTTGGGAGAAGCATCTTACATCCTAGGGATGAAGATCTATAGAGATAGATCTAGAAGATTGCTTGGATTATCCCAATCCACATACATTGATACTATACTGAAAAGGTTCAGTATGATTAATTCCAAGAAAGGCTATCTTCCAATGGGCCATGGAATTAACCTCTCTAAAAGGGATTGTCCGACAACCTCTCAAGAAAGAGAGACTATGGATAGAATTCCATATGCTTCGGCAGTGGGATCTATAATGTATGCCATGACATGTACTAGACCAGACGTGGCATACTCACTAGGAGTAGTGAGTAGATACCAGTCTGATCCAGGTAGCAACCACTGGAAGGTTGTCAAAACCATCCTTAAGTATTTGAGAAATACTAAAGATCAGTGGCTTGTCTACGGTGATTCTGACTTAAAACTTGAGGGATATACCGATTCAAGTTTTCAGTCAGATCAAGATGATAGCAAGAGCGTGTCGGGATATATCTTCACTCTTAAGGGTGGGGCCATCTGCTGGAAGAGTTCCAAGCAGCATACAGTGGCAGATTCTACATGTGAAGCAGAATACATTGCAGCATCTGATGCAGCCAAGGAAGCCGTATGGTTGCGCAAGTTCATCACCGAGCTGGGAGTGGCACCTTCCATTGATGGTCCAGTTCCTATATTTTGTGATAACACTGGAGCCATAGCTCAGGCAAAGGAACCTAAAGCACATCAGCGGACCAAGCATATTCTGCGACGTTATCACCTGGTTCGAGAGATTATAGAACGAGGTGATATTGATCTTCAGAAGATTGACACAAAAGAAAATCTGGCTGACCCATTTACCAAAGTCCTCGGCATCAAAGAGTTCAACGAACACAAGTCGAAGATGGGTATTAGATACTGTGCCGATTGGCTTTAGGCTAAGTGGGAGTTGTTGGGAATTGTATCCTAAATGTCAATCGTCAGCATATTGATGATTGAATATTGTAAATAAATTGACAAATTAATAAAGTATTATTTGGCATTATTCATCATTTCATCTTCAAATGAACTCTTATATGATGAAGTCCTTAGGACTTATGTTATGATAAAGGAGGATTTATCTTTGAGTCCTTAAACTTGTTCGCGACCAAATGATATGTTGTTACTAGGACGACAACATTATCGAGATTAGGTCGTTGTGTGACATATACGTTGGTTGTCCTCTTAACCAAGGAGTGTGGAGACACTGGTATGCCATACAGGTGAAGTGTAGGAGTACATTTCACTGAACGTGACCAATTCCGGAACGCTCTACTGTCGAGAGATGTTCCGAGTGGATATGGGTATAAGTTTGGCCCTCTGACCTGAGACCGCAACCTGTGACTAGCAAGCAACTCACTGTACTTTGGGTACCGGACTACCTGAATTTCTAATTCAGTGACGGAAGGTCACTGGGTGCAGTCAAGTACTTGCGTAGTCAGTTGTGAGTCAAGATGGAATTGACCCCTCCTGCAAACAGGAGATAATGTCTTGTGACTAATTTAGCAAAACCTTGGCCAGGGTAATCTCAGTGAGGAGTCACGGGATATCTAAAGTTAATCACATAATGGATGAACTAATTATAGGGTTGACAGTGAGCTCTAAGTCATCCTGGCATTAAGAGTCAAAGGGATTGAATTATACAGTAACCATAGTTCAGGGTTCCAGAATATTTGCTTCGCATATATTCGGCCTATTCGGACGTCGGGTACCATTGCTAGATGGTCACATCGATTAGTGTAGGAAGTCGTTCCTATACTACCGGCTTAGGTTCGAACCTATGAGGTCACACGCATAGAAGATTCCTGATTGATCAAGAAGGCTGATGAATGATTAAGAATCATTCAGGGATAATTTGGTCAATTCGATTGGCAAATTATCTTATAAAATAATTAAAGTAATTATCGGAGGATTAATTAGTAATTAGATTGCTAATGAACTCAATTGGATTGAAGTAATTAGACTAAGGATGAGCCAAATTGAATTAGATTCAATTCTGGGCTCAATCAGGGTTTTTGACCTGATTGGATTAGGTCTGAATCAAGAGGACTTAGGTTGACCAAATTAAATTAGATTAAATTTGTGCTTAATTAGGATTGACCTAATTGGATTAGGTTCAACCCATGGTAATTGAATCATTCTAATTGTTAGGATTTAATTAAATTAAATGGGTTTGATCTGAAACTATTCGGATCTTGAAATCCACTTGTCACATATCCATGCATGGCGCCATAAATTGATTTTTAATATGATTAAAAATTAATTTAATTTATTTAATGGTGCCATGGGACACTTGGCAACATCAGGGACCTCTTTCATCATTAGATGGGTCGAAATGGAGAGATAAATTCATGAAAAGAATTGGATAAGATCAAATTCTCTCTCTTCATGACATATGCCATCCTTATCTTTATCTCACTTCTAATTAAGGTTGAATTTCGAATTTAATCACCACAAAATCACCACGTGACCCTCTAATCTGATTAGGGGCATGGGAATTTCGAAATTGAAAGAGGGAAGTGGCAACATGATGAATGGTTTAGATTAGATCAAGCTTCATCATGTAATGGCACATGAACTTGAATTTTGAATTCAAAATTCAAAACCCCACAAAATCCTCCACAAATATGGGATGGTTGGCATGAAGTTAGGTAGGAGAGCAACATTAAAAGGACCTCCATCATCTGGTGGTCGAATTCAAGGAAAAAAGAGAGAAAAAGAAGAAGAAAAAAGGGAAAAGAAAAGAGAGGAACCCTAGTTCATGCATGGAAAAATTCTGCATTCAATCTAGCTGACTTCTTCCTCCTCTAAGTCCATCGCGCCATTAGTGTTAGGGGTCCCTGATAAGAGTCTTTAGATCAGATCTAAGTCCTCTTCAATCCCTTTAAACCTTTCCTCCAAGTTCTTCCAAGAAGGCGGATCAAAAGTTGATAGTGTTTGGAAGATCAAATTTCAGCCTCAAGAAATTCTGCGCAAGCTAGCACTTCCGCAGGATTGGATCTCTTCAGGAACTTCGCGTGGACTTCTCGTAGAGGCCATTCGTGTGCGTGGCTGCGAAGTCGAGGATCAGATCCACAAGTTTCATCCATCATAAAAGGTATTAATCCTACATTAATCTTTTATTATGGTGTCAAGATCTAGGTCTGATTCCCCGAGGTTTTACCCTCTTTTGGGGCTCCTCACGGAGATATCTCCAGAATCCATTCAATGGATATTCGGAGATTAATCGGAATAGAGTTCTTAAGTTTCAGATCTGATAGTTAATCATGCATGAAAGTTTTAGCATAATTGTTTAAACGATTCCGGCATAATCCTATGTGTTCTTAAGGTGCTGATTTCTAGATTTGATCTTATAAGCATGCATGAATTAAATTGTTTGATTCGATTTTTCCGCTGCGTTTTAAAACTTAAAAAGAACTACGTATGGCTTGATCCCCCTTATGAAGGGGTACGTAGGCAACCCGATCAGGTTCAGCCATGGTTTTAAAAAAAAAAAAAAAATCCGCATGCTTAACACCGAAGAACCTAGGATTCACTTTCAAGAGTAAGGTCCTAATTAAGTAACCACCTTTAATGCTTTCCTAGACACCAATTAGATAAATTAATCAAATATGGCTAGCTCAATGCATCGTTCACTCTCGACTGATTGAGGAGGTTTTAGGTCTCAAAGGATTTGCATTTAATGTAACAATCTATCCCAAACCAAATGTTATATAATTACATCTTATGTAAATGTCACATTGGTTCAAGTTTACATCCTATGTAAATATGAAACTCTTTCATATATTATGTGATTACATCTTATGTAAATGACATAATTGTTTCAGTTTACATCTTATGTAAATGTCCTATTTTTAAGAATTTTATTTACATCTCATGCAAATAAATTTTGTTTAACTAATACATACATCTCATGCATACATTTTAAACACATCCTCAAACAGGGGTCGACTCATGTATGCTTGGAGTCAACTCGAGTTAACCTTAAGTCGACTCGAGTTGACATCCTTTAATTATCATGAATCCATGATTTGATCATATCTTATTCATCTCATGCATATATAATTTTCCTTTTAAGCATAGGCATAAACAGAAAAATATATTTTTATGATCATGAATCCATGATTGATTCTTATCACATGCATCTCATGCATATAATTTCAGATCTGATAATTTTAATTTTAATCATGCCACCAACTGAATCTCTGATTATACAAGACATGATTTTTAATTGTTCAATCTTATTGTAATTTAAAATCAACATGCAACATCATAAGAATAAAAATCAGCATGCTGAAATTTCTGAAATCTGAAATTTCAGCACGCAGAAAATTTCAGCAAGCATGAATATTAAAATTCAGATCTAATAAAATCCTAATCAAGTCTATTAATGTTAATCTTAATCCTTAAAAAAAAAAAAAACTTGGCCTCTGATACCACTGTCGGGTTTACCCTCACACGCGTTGCGACGATCGCAGCGGAAAGACGCGCGCGGGGTCGTTCATCTCATGAACGTCCAGAGGAACGTAGAGTTTCAAAAAAATTCTGAGTTCTCTAACTCAGAAGATCATGAAATCTGAAGGAAAGGATTAAAATTAATTTACTTGGATTAATTTTTAGAATCTACAATTAAAATTATTAAAGATCAAATCTTTATCTTTGAGCGGGTAGATCTTCACCGCTATTTGATGATCGTGGAAATCAGGTTCGCTTGACAGCCGCACAAGGTGTCCGGCCTCTACGGGTATCCACACGAATATCTGGATTGATCGAGGTTGCGATCTCACCAGGTTGCTAGCTCCCTTGCAGAGATCTCTTTTGATGGTTGGAACTTCTCTAAGCAATCAACTCTTGATTGTTTCCAAGAGGAGAAAGAAGGAGAAGGAAGAAACGCTTTCTTTTCTTTTCTTTACCATGGAAGAAGAAGGAGGAAGAGAGAAACACCTTTCTCTCTTTGTTTTCTTCCATGCATCTGATGAAGAGGAGGAAGAATCAAACATCCTTGCTGCTCCTCTTTTACCTTGCAGATGGAAGAAGGAAGAGAGGAGAGATGGAGGCCGCTCGCCTAAAAAGAACCACCAAGAATTATCCCAAAGGGGGCTGCCCCCTTTTTTA
>NW_024069679.1:0-33036 GCF_009389715.1 Phoenix dactylifera
GTTCTACATATACCTCCTCATTAATATACCCATTTAAAAATGCACTTTTTACATCCATTTGAAATAGTTTGAAGTCCTTAGAGCATGCATACGCTAATAATAATCTAATGGCCTCAAGTCTAGCTACTAGAGCAAAGGTTTCATCAAAATCTATACCTTCTTCTTGATTATAACCCTTTGCTACTAGTCTAGCCTTATTCCTTATAACAATTTCATTTTCATCAAGTTTATTTTTATAAATCCATTTAGTACCTATAATTGGATATTTAGAAGGTCTCTCTACTAGATTCCATACTTTATTTCTAGTAAATTGGTTTAATTCTTCTTGCATTGCATTTATCCAATTTACATCATTTTCGGCTTCTTCTCTATGTTTGGGCTCAAAGTGTGAGACAAAAGCTAGATGGTTATTTAAATTTCTAAGAGATGCTCTAGTCCTAACCGGTTGAGATGGATCATCTAGAATTAGTTCCTTAGGATGCCCGTGAGCATACCTCCAAGCTTTAGTTAGCCCATGATCCACAATAGCCTCTTGGCTTGATGATGCTCCTTCACTCAACTTTTGATTATCATCTTGTAATGCCATTTCATCTATCTTTTCTTCAAGAATTTCAACATCATCATCAAAATTAACTTTCTTACTAGAGGAAAAATCACTAGAGTCATCAAATACAACATGTATAGATTCTTCTATAACTAACGTTCTTTTATTAAAGACTCTATAGGCTTTACTAGTTGTAGAGTAACCTAAGAATATTCCCTCATCAGATTTAGAGTCAAATTTACCTAGATTATCTTTTCCATTATTATGAACAAAACACCTACATCCAAAAACATGAAAGTAATTGACTTTTGGTTTTCTGTTTTTCCAAAGTTCATAAGGTGTTTTCTTTATGATGGGTCTCAATAGAACTCTATTTAATATATGACAAGAGGTATTAATGGCTTCTCCCCAAAAGTACTTAGGGAGGTTACTTTCACATAACATAGTTCTAGCCATTTCCTCTAGAGTTCTATTTTTCCTCTCCACAACTCCATTTTGTTGTGGTGTCCTAGGTGCAGAAAAATTATGGGTTATCCCCTTTTTACTACAAAACTCATCAAATGACAGATTTTCGAATTCGGTACCATGGTCACTTCTAATAGCTATTACAGAGGTATCTCTAGCATTGGTTACTTCTTTATGGAATTTCTTAAAAACAGAAAATGCTTGATCCTTATGTGCTAGGAACATGACCCATGTGTACCTAGAATAATCATCTACAATAACTAGACCATATTTATTTCCACCTAGGCTTGTTGTTCTAGTTGGTCCGAATAGGTCCATGTGTAATAATTCTAGAGGCCTAGAGGTAGAGACACATTTTATGGATTTAAATGAGTTCCTAGATTGTTTGCCAAATTGACATGCTTCACATATTTTGTTCTTTTCAAATTTTAATTTTGGCAAACCTATCACGGAATCTCTTTTAACTAGTTTAGTTATTGTGTCCATGCTTGCATGACCTAACTTGTGGTGCCATAACCAACTAGCATCATTATCTTTAGTTTCATTAACAACTAAACATTGATTATGTTTTGCAAGATCTTCAAGGTCTACAACATATACATTTCCACGTCTAATTCCTTTAAAAACTAAACTATTGTCATTAGGGTTTGTTATAATGCATAGTGATGGTTTAAACATAACATCATACCCTTTATCACATAGTTGACTAATGCTTAATAAGTTATGCTTTAGACCATCAACATATCTAACATTATCAATAAAAGTAGAAGGGGTGATTTGAACTTTACCAATACCAATGATGTGACCTTGGTTGTTGTCTCCAAAAGTCACAGCACCTCCCTTCTTAGCTTCAAGGGTGAAAAATTGATCCTTGTCACCCGTCATGTGCCTTGAGCAACCACTATCCAAATACCAGCAGTTTTTGTTGACCTTGGCTGCAAGACACTCCTACACAAGCAGATTATATAATTTTAGGTACCCAAGTTTTCTTGGGTCCTTCATGGTTAGTCATGTTGGTTCCTTTTGGAACCCATACCCTTTTAATTTTTCTTTTTATTTTACCTTTCCTAAAATTACACACATTTGCTTTATGACCTATAGTTCCACAACAAAAGCAGGTTATTTTCTTAGTTTTACTTTTTCCAGCATTAACAAAGAAGTTACTAAGAAGTTTTTGTTTATTTCTTGGTTTATACCCTAAACCCGCTTTATTAAATACTGCTCGTTGACTATTGAGTATCATATTTAACTTTTCAGAACTACATGTAAATTTTTCAACCAAAGGTTTGTATTTGTTAAGTTCTTTGGTTAGTGTTTGATTTTCTGCCTTTAGATCATTTAGTTCTTTTGTGAGATCCTTGTTTAAAATTTGTTTATGGTTTTTAAGTTCTGAAAGTTCCTTAGTTAGTTTTTCATTATCCTTAGTTAAGGTATTAGTCTTTTGAGTTACAAGTTGGTTGCTTGTCTTAAGGTCTATATTTTCTTTGGTGATTAAATCCTTATCCTTAACTAATGAATCATACTTACGGATATAAGTTTGGTTAGTTACTTTTAATTCTCTGTTTTTAACATTTATAGCCTTATATTCAATCATTAGTTCATTAAAAGCATCATAAAGCTCATCAAAAGTAAAATCTAAAGGCGATTCGAGCGTTACCTCATTTCCATTGGCCATGAAGCAGAAATTGGCCTTTTCCTCTTGTTTCTCATCCGATTAAGAGGATGATGAGTCCGAGTCGGATAGTGTCGTGAAAAGAGCCTTCTTCTTCTTGTACTTGCTCCTCTTCTTCAGTAAAGGGCACTCAGCTCTTATGTGACCCGACTTCTTGCATTCGTAACACCCAATCTCCTCATTTTCCCTTTCCTTACCTTTGTCCTTGTGGTAGGAATTTGAGGGGCCTCTCCTTTGATGATAGGACTTCTTGTGGTTGATGAATTTTCTGAATTTGCGCACAAGAAGTGCCTCACCATCATCTTCCTTATGTTCTTCTTCTTCACTGCTGCTACTGCAAGATAAGTCCTTGTTAGATGAAGTAGATTTTAGAGCTATTACCTTTTTCTTATGGGAGGACTCTTCCTCGTTGTGTTGTTTCATGGTTAGCTCGTGCGTCATTAGGGATCCAAGAAGCTCCTCAAGTGGTAACTTGTTCAAGTCCTTGGCTTCTTGGATTGCCGTCACTTTAGCTTCCCATGACCTTGGTAGACACCGAAGGATTTTCCTGACAAGCTCACTGTTAGTATAGTTCTTGCCAAGGCTTTTTAGGCCATTGACAATATCAGTAAACCTAGTGAACATGCATGTGATTGTTTCATTAGAATCCATTTTAAATAGTTCATATTTATGAACCAAAATATTTATTTTGGATTCTTTGACTTGATTCGTGCCCTCATGGGTCACTTCAAGTCTGTCCCAAATCTCTTTTGCAGAATTGCAAGTTGAGACCCTATTGAATTCATTTCTATCTAAGGCACAATAAAGCACATTCATAGCTTTAGAATTTAGTTGTGCCTTTCTCATGTCATGTTCATCCCAATCCTTTTCTAGTTTGGGTACCGTGACACCTTCTACATATATGGATGGGATGTATGGGCCATTTACTATAATGGTCCACATCTCATAGTCTTGGGCTTGGATGAATATTCTCATCCTAGCCTTCCAATATGAGTAGTCGGATCCATTAAAGAATGGGGGTCTTTGGGTGGACTGACCCTCAATGTGAGAAGATCCAAATGGAGTTGTCATTTCGATCTTTTACTCTTGGGTGAAAGAGTTTAGGCTCTGATACCACTTGTTGCCCAGATAGACAACCCAAGAGGGGGGGTGAATTGGGTTTTAAAATAATTTAGCTATTTAAAACGTTGTGAAGGACTAATTAAAACTATTGCAAGTTGTTTAATTAATTGCTATGTGCTGTGAGTGATATGAGAGGAAGAAGAAGAGAGACAATCAATCACAAACACCAAGTTTTATAGTGGTTCGGAGCTAACCCTTGCTCCTACGTCCACTCCCCAAGTCTCACTTGGGAATTCACTATAACCCCCTTGGATTACAGCCGGTTGTTTTCCAAGCTCACAACCAAACTTGTTGTTTTACGAGCTCACAACGAACTCGGTCGGTTTTCCCAGGCTCACCGACTAGAACCACCCCGATTGTTTTTCCGGGATCACAATCGAACCCTTACACACGTTGGTTTTACACTCGGCTCACCAACCAACCTCAATACCCTTGATTCAATCCCCCGATTGAACCAAGCAGATACAAGTTGTAAATAAAATAGACAAACAGAAAACTAAGCTTCTCAAAAGCAGATGGAAAACAATATAATCTGAAAAGAGTTTAGAAGCCCTCAAACGCTTTTAAGTTGGAGAAGAGGAATGGCTTCTTAAACTTCGGGTCTCCTCTTGAATGTGTAGTCGACTTGAATGCAGGAGGAGGATTCTTTAATTGCTGGAAAGATGTAGGTGGATGCAGTTAATGCAGCTCTTTCCTCTTTTTTCGTTGAAGAACAGGTTGCAGAGATTGAATGCTTGAATACTTGGAGTGGAATGGTTGTTCTCTACTTTGCTACAGTCTTCTGTGGCTATTTAAACCAACCCCCACGGAAACTAGCCGTTAGACACCTTTTTCTGCCCGTTCTGCACACTCTGCACAGCCTGACAATGTGTCCGTTGGTGGGTTGGAGTCGACTCGCGCGATCAGGAGTCGACTCGTCTGTAGCGGGAGTCGACTCATACTTTTCCGGAGTCGACTCGGCAACTGTTCCAGATTTGAATTAAAGTTGCCTTCGCGACTGGGAGTCGACTCGTCTTGACCCAGAGTCGACTCGCCAACTTCTGGAGCTGACTTGGCTTTCTCGGAGTCGGCTCATCCCATGGAGTCCGTGGATTTATTTTTGAATTTGGTCCACTCGAGTCGACTCGTCAATCCTAGGAGTCGACTCGGCGCTCAGAGCCCGAACTCCCTATCTTCTGTCTTTTTGGCTCGTCCAGTCTTGGAGTCGACTCGAACTTCCTCGGAGTCGACTCGGCTCTCAGTTTCCGAAACTTGGTCTTCTGCCTTTTTGATGTGAAGCTGCCTTGGAGTCGACTCTAGCTGTCTGGGAGTCGACTCGAATCTCAGAGGCAGTAACTTGGTCTTCTGTCTTCTTTGTGGTCGCGGAGTCTCGGAGTCGACTCGCGTATTGCGGGAGTCGACTTGAATCTCAGAGTCCGAAAAATGCTTTCTGTCTTTTTCCTTGTGCTCCTCTGAGAGTCGACTCTCACTTTCTTTGGAGTCGACTTGCCAACCATCGGAGTCGACTCGCGTTCCACTGGAGTCGACTCGAATCTCAGACCCGAAAACTGCTCTCTGACTTTTCTGCCTGTGACTCCTTGGAGTCGACTCATACTTCTCCGGAGTTGACTCGGTAAACACTGGAAGTCGACTCGCGCACTTCGGGACTCGACTCGCTGACAGGTTTTGAATTGAAGCTTTCTGTTCGTCTGTCTGTTCTCAGTCGGAGTCGACTCGTACCGATCCGGAGTCAACTCGAGCCCGTGCCAGTGAACTTGATACGCTCGGAGTCGACTCGTGATACTCTGGAGTCGACTCGAGTCTCAGACTTTGGTTCAAGCTAACTTCTTAATTTATCCAAAATACTATGAACCAAGTCTAGAGACACTTAGAGAAGATTTTCACTGAAAACACTTAATTGAATTTGTTGCTGGTGGTCCAAACCGTGAACGATTGGCACTGCGGTGTGAACGGGGTTCCGTCTGAGTTGTCTTGGTTGGTGTTGGCTGCGCTCCACCTTCCGCCAAGAAACCTGCAAACAAGCCTTGCACCACCACCAGGGTGGTGATGGCCCTCCGACGGTCAAGTCAGAGGAGATTGGAGGAGGAGGAGAGGTGATAATCGCAAGTAAGAGAGTGCTCTGGGAGATATTGCTCACCTCCCCCCTTTCTCCCCCCAGCCGCATATATACCTGGCTGGGGGGTCTCTCAGGGGGGTTCGTTATCGTGGGGCACGATGGTGTGGCCACTGACATGGCCGTTACAGGGCGTCGTGGAGCAGCACCGGGTACGGCCACGTCAGGGGCATAGTGGGGCTCCGCTTTGTACGGCTGATGCAGGAGATCGTGGAGCAGCATCAGATACAGCCGTTGCAGGGAGTAGTGGAGCAGGAGGCCGCGGCGTGCCTCTGGGGAATAGCCTGTCGTTATCAAGAGATCTCCGACTCGGGGTCGGAGCGCTGGATCAAGGGGCAGCCGACTCGGGGTCGGGCTGCGGAGCCGAGGATATCCGACTCGGGGTCGGATTGCTGGATCAAAGGGCAGCCGACTCGGGGTCGGGCTGCGGAGCCGAGGATATCCGACTCGGGGTCGGATTGCTGGATCAAAGGGCAGCCGACTCAGGGTCGGGCTGCGGAGCCGAGGATATCCGACTCGGGGTCGGATTGCTGGATCAAAGGGCAGCCATAGTCTTCCTGGGCACGCGTGCCGGTCACGTGGGGCATGGCGGCTTATTTCCCCCGTAACAGTAGCCCCCCACTTCCGAGCCTGGAACCAGAAGGGGAACAGGTGAAGGGAGTGATGTTTCGGGATTGCCGCCGTTCCTCGGAGAGGCGCGCGCGCTTCGAGCTCCCCGCCCTTTTTATGGCGTATGGCGGTTATTGCTGACCCGGCAGTCTGAGGATTTCGGCGGACATCCTTCCTTAATGGTGTCGATTCGCCTTTGGGGCGCGAGCGACCCTTCGGCAGCCAGGCGTCCTCTGGCGTCATTGAGGCGTCACTTGCCTTTCCGCCTATTTAATCGGGGGCCTTTCCCCGTCCGTCTTCTTCTTTACAGATATTTTCAAGTTTCCCCTTTGCGCCGCTGTTGCTGCCGTCGGACTGTTCGCTCGTTTCTCCTTTGGCGCTCTCGGAGCCGCTCTTACCTCTTTTCCGGTGAGTTTTCCCCATTCTTCAGCTTAGGGCTCTCCATACTTTCCCCTCTTATACTAGTGTACTCCAGTCGCTCCGGTCTTTCCCCCCTTCCTGTCCCCGTCCTGACCGTAGGTTTATTGGCCATTAGGAATGGGCGAAGTGAGGGCAGACCAAATTAAGTCGGAGCTGGTCGCCACAGACTTAGACAGACTCGTGGCTCGGTACCACCTTCCCGAGGCCTGCAACGCCACGCTCCCGGGGCCTGAGGAGAGGATGTCCCATCCTCCTCCAGGGAAGATCGCCATCAATGAGGGCATTCTCCAGGCCGGGTTCCGCTTTCCCCCTTCGGACTTGGTCATGCAGGTGCTACGGGGTTTAAGAGTGGCACCGACGCAACTGGTGCCGAACTCGTGGCGGGCCCTGACGGTCTTCCAGGTTCTCTGCCGTATGCACGAGATCCCCGCCACCCTGAATGTTTTTTGGGAGTTCTACAGCCTGAGCGGCCACCCCCAGGACAAAGGGTGGTGGTGCTTCGCAGCGCGGCGAGGATGCGGCCTTGTCAAGGAGGCTCCTACCTCCATTCACAAATGGAAGGAGCGCTTCTTTTTTGTTGATGCAGATCCCTCTTGGGAAATCAGGGCGACCTGGGAGACCCCGATGAAGTCTCCGATCGGCCTATCGAGACTGTCAAGGGAGGAGTCCGATGGCTTGGCCGCCTTGAAGGGGTTGGTTGCCGAGGGCCAGCTCCCCCCGGTGGCCCGCCTTATTTCCGAGGATACTTTGGTGAATGTCGGTCTGAGCTCGGTCCCCACCGACCGTGAGTCCGCCACCGATTCTTTCTTGACTTTTTCCCTTCTTTCGTCCCGTTCTTTCCTTTGGTTTCTCCGTCTCCGACTATCCCGTCCTTTTTGCAGAGATCGACGACGTCATGCGGTCGGTGAAGACAAAGGCTGTTGGTAGGGCGTCCCTGCTGGAAGCAGCCCAGAGGAGGAAACGAGCTCTTCCGAGCGGGGCCCCACCGGCGAAGAAGTCCCGTAAGGAGGTGCCTCCGACGCCGACCGACGAGTCCGGGCCCACCGATCAGGGAGACGTCGTGGGCACGGACCGGCAGCTGACGCTGTATCAGCCCTCCGGTGGTAAGATTGCCGCTACTCCGGAGGTATCATCCGAGCCTGCCCGAGACGGACGGGTCGGACGTGATCGGTCCCCGACCCGGCCTTCGACTCGGTCGGCTCCTGATGACTCGAGGAGGGACGCGCCGAGGCCCCGACCGAGCGGGACCCTATCAATTCCTGGGGTGACCCCCGCCCCGAGCGCGATCGGCCGGACTCTTCCCCAGGCGATGGATAGGGGTAAGGCTGCAGAACCACCGTCCGGCTCTGGGGAGAAATCGGGGTCTGCCTTCACTACCGATGGCGCCCGAAATCTCGTCGAAACAGTGCTGCTGGAGAAGGACCGTCGGCAGGGTCCGGGAGTTGGAGGTCTCTGACGTTGGGGCTGCCAGCTGTGTCTGTCTTATGTCGGTGAGTGTTCTTCTGGCCGCTTTTCACCATTTATTGGCTCTGTTGTTCTCCGCCTGACTCCCTTATTTTTCCTATTTCTTAGCTCGCCCAGTACATGATCCGTCTGGAGGAGTGCTACAAGGAACAGGCGGGGCTTCTGGCGAAGGCCGAGGACCGGCTGAAAGCAGTGGAAAAGGGAGGCCAGGCTGTGGCAGGCAGGACAACCGGGGACTTCGAGGCGAGGCTCCGGGAGGCCGAAGAGCGGGCACTCGGCTTTGCTGCCCTCGAGAGGCAGCTGTTGGAGGCTCAGGAGCTTGCCTCGGGTCTCGAGGGCGAGGTCAAGAAGGCGGATGAGCGGGCCGAGAAGCAGTCCCGGAAGGCTGCCGACTACCGGGAGAGGTGGGAGAAGGCCCAGCGGTCAGCCGACAACGCCCGCGACCGAATTCAGTCTCTTGAAGCTAAGCTGGGCGAATTGGAGTCGGCCTTGGAGAAGTCCCGTGCGAGCGATCAGGAGCTTCATTCGCGCCTGACGGAGGCTGAGGCTGCTCGCATTGCTGCCGAAGCGAAGCACAAGGAGGCTCGGGCTGAGCTGCTGAGGGTCTCCACCGAGGCGGAAGGCCGGATTGTGGCGAAGGTCTTGGAGGCGAAAGCCCAGATTATGGAGCGGGCAGAGGCGGCACTGGCCGAGAGGAGTGCGGAAATCGGGCGTCAGGCGGTAGAGGCTTATCGCCAGTCCGCCGAGTTCGCTCATGATATGTCGGAGGCAGTACAGACCTATCGTCAGTCCGACGAGTTTGTCCGTGACGCGTCGGACGCGGGGGCCGAAGCCTTTATCTTAGGTCGAGGAGGGCCTGGCAAGGGTGTCCATGGGCTTCTTCCCTTTGAGAGTTGCTAGGAAACACTGCCGTGCGGTTGGTTGGTCACCTCGGACCTCTCCAATCCCGGCCGCCGTGGGGAACCGCATGAGCAAATGGTAGGTAGAAACCACCGCGCGAAGGGCGTTCAGTCCGGGTCGTCCGAGGATAGCGTTGTAGGCCGAGGGGACACGGACGACCAAGAACCCGAGTCGCACCGTGGCTTCTGCGGGTGCAACGCCCGCAGTCACAGGCAGCTCAATGACACCTTCGGCCGAGATAGCGTCTCCAGTGAATCCTATGAGGGGGGTGGATGTTTTGTGCAACAATTGTCGGGACAAGCTCATCTTTTGGAAGGCCTCGTAATACAAAATATCAGCTGAGCTTCCACTATCCACAAGAACACGCCTTACATCATAGTTCGCCATAGTGAGAGAGATCACCATGGCGTTATCGTGGGGAGTCTGAACCCCCTTTACATCTTCATCGCAAAAAGTGATTACATTTCCGACCCGCTGCCTCTTCGCGACGGCCACTCCTGATGCTTCCGCCGAGCCCCCTGCGTTCCTCACGGGCCGAGAGCAGCCCCCAGTGATGGTGTGGATCACTCCCGCAACGGGTCGATTCTGCTCCCGAGGCTCCTGAGGGGCCGGGTCGACCGGACGCGGGCCTGCCGGGAGACGTCGGTCGTTTACATATCGACCGAGACGCCCTCGGCGAATGAGAGCCTCGATCTCGTCCCGAAGCTGGAAGCAGTCTTCGGTATCGTGGCCGTGGTCTCGGTGGTACTCACAGTACGCCCGAGAAGGCCTCCTCCCAGGGATCTTCTTCATCTGCCTCGGGACCGGGAGGTCCTCCCGCCCCTTGACCTCCATGAGGATCTGGGCCCGGGGGGCCAGGAGTGGGGTGTACCGGTTGAAGCGTCGGTGCGGAGAACGAGGGCGTGTGGCGCCGTGGTTCCTTGCTGGTGACGGGCTTCTGCGCCGGCGTTGAGGCGTCGGGCTCCTCCTCTGGGGTGCCTCTTTTCGCCTTTTCTTCCCGGGCTTTAGAGGGGCCTCGGCGGCCTCCTTGTTCCGGTGGGATGCTGCCTCCTCGGCGTCTGCATACTGGTTTGCCCGAGATAACAGCTCCGGTAAGCTCCGCGGCAGGCGTTTGTCCAGGGAGAAGGTGAGTCTGCCCTTCCGGAAGCCACGCTTCAGGGCTGAGAGAGCCACTTCCTGGCTCAGGTTCCGGACCTCCAGTGTAGCCTTGTTGAAGCGGGTGAGATAATCCCGCAGGCTTTCTCCCTCGTTTTGCCGGACATCAAAGAGGGAGTCGGAGACCAGTCGCCGTCTGCTACTAACGGCGAAATGGCTGATGAAGAAGCGGGTGAACTGGTCGAAGGACTGGATGGAGTTAGCCTCCAGGCCGGCGAACCATGCCCTTGCCGGGCCACGGAGGGTCGCCGGGAAGGCCTTGCAGAGGAGCGGATCCGATGCTCCATGGAGGAGCATAAGAGTCCTGAAACTCTCCACGTGGTCCCGCGGGTCCGCCGCCCCGTCGTAGGGTTCGATCGCCGGCATTTTGAACCCCGGCGGGTTCGGGGTCCGCAGGATCCTCGAGGCAAGCGCCGGCTGGGAGGAGATCTCCAAGTCAGCGAAGGGATCTTTGGAGTGGCCCTTCAGGACCTGGAGTTGTCTGTGGAGATCGTCCACCCGCCGGTCCAAAGAGCGCGACCGGTGGGTGGGGGACAAGGAGCGGCGCGAGGGGGACCGACTGGAGTGCGGGCCCCTCGAGGACTGGGGTGTCTGAGAACGCGCCCGGGTCCGCCTCTCGTACCCCGCACAGTCCGATGAGAAGGTCCTGGCAGAATGGACCGTACTCGAGAATCCTCCTCGCGCCGGCGCTCCTCTCCATGGGAGAGGAAGGAGCGCGGGTTGTGAGGAAGAGGCGAGTGCTCGGGGGGCAGCGGCTCCTGAGCCCGTTGCGGCACCCGAGAGATCACACCCTGCAGATTCTGCACTGCCTCCGCGAGGGTGCGAACCTGCTGGGCTAGCTGGTTGAACTGAGCAGCTTCGACCGTCTGAATGGGAGAAGGGGCGGTGGAGTGCTGCTGAGAGTGCGTTGGGGACGCAGCAGCCTCTCGGCCGGAGGCGCGAGAGGCTCCGCGACCGGAAGCATTGGAAGCTCCACGACCACCTCGCCGTGCCATTACGATCGTTCTAAGATTCGGGCCCTTCCTCTAGCGCCAACTGTTGCTGGTGGTCCAAACCGTGAACGATTGGCACTGCGGTGTGAACGGGGTTCCGTCTGAGTTGTCTTGGTTGGTGTTGGCTGCGCTCCACCTTCCGCCAAGAAACCTGCAAACAAGCCTTGCACCACCACCAGGGTGGTGATGGCCCTCCGACGGTCAAGTCAGAGGAGATTGGAGGAGGAGGAGAGGTGATAATCGCAAGTAAGAGAGTGCTCTGGGAGATATTGCTCACCTCCCCCCTTTCTCCCCCCAGCCGCATATATACCTGGCTGGGGGGTCTCTCAGGGGGGTTCGTTATCGTGGGGCACGATGGTGTGGCCACTGACATGGCCGTTATAGGGCGTCGTGGAGCAGCACCGGGTACGGCCACGTCAGGGCATAGTGGGGCTCCGCTTTGTACGGCTGATGCAGGAGATCGTGGAGCAGCATCAGATACAGCCGTTGCAGGGAGTAGTGGAGCAGGAGGCCGCGGCGTGCCTCTGGGGAATAGCCTGTCGTTATCAAGAGATCTCCGACTCGGGGTCGGAGCGCTGGATCAAGGGGCAGCCGACTCGGGGTCGGGCTGCGGAGCCGAGGATATCCGACTCGGGGTCGGATTGCTGGATCAAAGGGCAGCCGACTCGGGGTCGGGCTGCGGAGCCGAGGATATCCGACTCGGGGTCGGATTGCTGGATCAAAGGGCAGCCGACTCGGGGTCGGGCTGCGGAGCCGAGGATATCCGACTCGGGGTCGGATTGCTGGATCAAAGGGCAGCCATAGTCTTCCTGGGCGCGCGTGCCGGTCACGTGGGGCATGGCGGCTTATTTCCCCCGTAACAGAATTCATTAGTAAACAAGAAATATACTCAAATGCTTTGAGCTCATCAAAATCAAATAGGGTTTTAATCAATCACTCCACACACTGCATAGTTTTTTTTTTATTTAATCTGTAGCCTTCTGCCTTTTCCATCTGTCTCCAATAGCTAGAGTCGTAGCTGGGCGCTGGCCTGGGCAGTGGGCCATCAGGAAGAAAGGGATTTGGTTGGCTTGATACACGCCTGAAGCCACTCTCATCTTTCATCCCTTCTCTTTTTTGGTTTTGGTCTTGGTTTTCCTTCCCTCACATTACTCCTGACCCAGCCGGGCCATCAGGAAGAAAGGGGGATTGGAAATGGACTTCTTGGAGGGTGGAGATTCTTTTAATTTTCTCCTCTCGGTTTCTTCTTCCCTCTTCCCTCTTGGGTGGTACAGAGAGAAAAGGAGGGAGGGGGTTCAATGGCTGCTGTGTGATGTTGCAGTCGCTGCTTGGGTACTCACTTGAAGGGGAGATGGTGGGATGGGACTTTTATTAATTAGATGGAGTGAATTTCCCATAATGCCCCTACTTTCTTTTATAGGGAGGCCCCTTTCTGGACAAATTCTTTTTTTTACCTTCCCATGAAGTGCCATGGGATGACCTTTTCCTATTCTGCACTTGCTTAACCGGGTAAACAGTATTGTCAAGCATTATCTCAGTTATTTAATCAGTTTCATGGCCCTTCTTTTAGGATAAATATTTTTCTGTGCTCCCATTGAAGAATTATATTAAATTAAAAAGGTTTCTTGTCTGTTTTTGTTAGATTCATGCATCTTCGTTGAAATAGTGTACTTAATAGCTATCTATTTTCATATCATTTTTTAAGTATTTTATATTTATTAAAAAATTATTATTTAAAAAAAGGCCTCATTTATTGGATTCGCCTTAGGCCCCCAAATGTATTGGGCCGCCCTTGCACACACATCCGACCTCTATGGATCATCCACGCGAAGCTCCAAGAAAATCGTAGACTGCGGAAGTGCTAGCTCGCGCAGAGGTGCTGCAATGGCTGAACTTTTCTCTTTCGAAGCTCTCAACCTTTGATTGTTGTTCGAGAAGACGAAGGATGGAGATGAAGGAGAGGGAGGAGAAGAGATGGTGGCCCAAACTACAGAATTTTTGGAACTCTAGAACTCCCTTAAAATTCTGCATAGCAAACCCTAGGCGTGGAGGTCCTTTATAGCCAAAGGACCCCCACGCCATCACTTGATTATGGCGTGTGGAGATCACTAAAAAATAGGGATCTCCATGCTGAATAGAGAGGGAGTCCGCCTCCCTCTTTCTCCATCTCAATTCGGCGCCATGACTCCCTAGAAATTAGGGAGTCATGCACCCAAAAGATTTGATGCCAAGATCTTTTCATCACGCCAACACTTGGTGCCATGAAAATAGGGATTCAATCCTACCTTTTTTTAGAATTTTTGTGGCGCCACCTCTTCTGAATCTTTATCCCATGCCTCCTCTGAATTCTCATGCCAACAATTGGCCCAAAAAGAAAGAGAGGCGTCATGAGTCTAGGAAGATTTGATGAGGTATCAATCTTCTCCAAGAAAGAAACTTAGACTCCTAAAATTTAGAGATTCTTCTCCTTATCTAATTCTGAATTTTTGGACTCGTAATCCTTATCAAATAAGGACTTTTAATTGATTTGGGTCAAGCCCAATCTAATTGGGTCAAGTTCCATCAATTTGGTCAAGCCCAATCTACTTGGGTTGAACCCAATCCAATTAAGTCAAACTCTGATGCAGCCTAAATTGAATCTTATTCAACTTGGCTCAACCTAGGCCCAATCATTCAATAAAATTGAGTTCATTAGCAATCTAATTGCTAATTAATCCTTCAATAATACAATAATTATTTTATTGCAATCTTTGTTTAGGGTAATTTGTCAATCGAATTGACCAATGTATCCCTGGACGATTCTTAATCGTCTGTCAGCATTTGATCAACCTAGAAACTTCTATGCGTGTGACCTCATAGGTTCGAACATAAGCCGGTAGCACGAGAACAACTTTTTGTATCGAAATGACCATCTAGCAATGGTACCCGACGTCCGGATAGGCCGAATGATTGTAAAGTAATATTCTACAATCCTTGGACTATAGTTACCTTATAACTCATCCATATGGCTCCAAATGCCTAGGATGACTTCAGAGTTCACTGTCAACTCTTTAATCAGCTCATCCAAAATATGTTTCAACTTTACAAATCCTGTGACTCCTCAAAAAGATTACCCTGACCAAGGTTTTGCTAAATTGAACACAAGAGCATTATCTCCTGTCATCAAAAGGGGTCAATCCTTTCTTGACTCACACACTGACTTCGCAAGTACTTAACTGTACCCAAAATTTCTTCATCGCTGAATTAGAAATTCAGATAGTCCGGTATCAAAGTACAGTGAGTTGCTTGCTAGTCACCGTGTCAATCTCAGGTCGGAAAGATACTATATCCATATCAACTCGGAACATCTTCTGACAACAGAGTGCTCCGGATTAGATCATGTTCAGTGAAATGTACTTCTACACTTCACCTGTGCGGCATACTAGTATCTTTACACTCCTTGGTTAAGAGGATAACCAACAAATATGGAACACAATAACCTATACTCGATAATGCCATTGTCCTAGTAATAGCATATCGTTCGGTCGTGAACACGTTTAAGGACTTATAGATAAATCCTCATTTATCATTTATAAGAGTCCTAAGGACTTCATCACATTACATGAGTTCATGAAGATGTACAAAATATACGATAAAAAATGCCAAATAACTTTTATTATTTATTAACATATACATCTCAATCATCAACAGGTTGACGATTGACTTTTAGGATACAATTTCCAACAGCATCTCCATGCGATATTGGATATGCCTTTCCTAAGGAAAGTGCATCCTGCAATTGAAGAAAGGAAGGATCAATAAGAATGCCAACTTTCCCCACAATTAAAAAGAAGAAGGAGGAGAGCAGCAGAACCACCACCCAAGGCCGATTTGAAGTGACTTGGCAAATAGGTTCTATAGGGGTTTCTCTCAAGGTGACAAAAAAAACACTTAGAACCTCCTCAAGCTTGGCAAGTTCATAGGGGCCTCCACCCTCTTCTAAAGAACTCTGGATGAACTAGACTAGTCTACTCAGTCATCCTCCCATTAAGATCAGTAAACACGCATCACACCAACATTGCTTCAAACATTCAAATGATGCCTTGGGAGGCAGAGCATTAGGACTTATCTTTCAAGGGACGCCACTCAAGAGTTAATGCCCTTTTTAAAGCAACATGGAGTCTAATGGATGGTTTCTTCCTTCAGCCCAACCAAAGAAGCACTTCGGGCATGGAAGTGGGGGTCCATTGTTGTGGTATTGAATGACCAAAGTGATGTGGCATATGGCAGCTTGAGAACCCCATAAACTCTTTGAGGCATCCTGGTCAGGACTCTTGAGCCAATCAAGAGAATTAGGCTGAGCAAATCAGGAGCATCCGACCTACAGAGCCAAGGTATCACAGCTCCTTTAGACGACTAATCGGTCCGGCGATTGATTTGAGTCTTGCAAAACCCTCTTGCAACAGAGTCCCTCAGCAATTTCACTATATGTTGGGCAGTTACAGCACGTCCCGAGGTTGCTGTGACACATTAACGAGTTGTTACAGCACAATTTAGAGTTTGTTGGGATATAATTCACTAAAAATATGGGATCCTGGCTGTAAATAAATCTAGATACCCTTCGTAAGAAGGTAATAATAAATAATACACAAATTACCTTAGTTAGGAGAGACATTGTCTCTTTGTTCTTCGTTTATCCTTCATTCGTACCTAAAATCCTTTCTGACTTAAGCATCGTGAGGTCTGACGAGAGCCAATCCGATGAGTTCTTCGACCCCTTATATGTTGCCTTGCAGGTTCACGGAGGCGGTCCTTGTTGGCATTCTGGAATTGACGACAACAATATTATAATTTATAATATTATTCTTATGTATATAATATAAATATTATTATAAATATATCATATATATATATATATATATATATATATTTATATGCGCGCGCACACACATATATAAAGAGTATTATGGAAATATAGATCGATCTTAGCAACTTATTCTAAATAGTAGTAATACAAAAGAACAAGAATAATAAATACTGGAGCCATCTTTCAATACATAAAATAATACAAATAAATTATTTTTTCATGTAAATGTTGCCTGACAAATATTTATTCAAAAAGATACGGATTTGCGGGTAAGTTCTTTATCTCGCAAGAATAGGCCCAAAGAGGAGCAGAATAGGCCCAAAGAGGAGCAGAAGACTTCTGTCGCTAGAACTGAATACCTCATAATACTGCAATTAAAACAGCTCAATCAAAACATTTTTTATAGTAAACACTTTTGTTTTTTTTTTGGTAACAAGTACACAATTTTTCTAATACACACCCCGTAAAGAAGTGGGATGCCTATGTATCAATTCAAATAATAAAAATAATTAATAAAATAGAAAAACATATGATTATTAATATGTCAATTAATAATGCATCCATTATCATGAAAACTCATCTTCCCATTTGCATTATACCCAATGACAGAATGTAATGAATTGCCATCATTATCATCCTCGATCAGGCACATTCTATTTTAATCTATTATGTGCATTTTATTCTGAAAGCTAAAACAAACTAGAGCTTGTTCAGACAGAATACCCTCTCCTCTTTCCAGGAACCCACGCATCGAACATGTTCCAATGAGGTGTCCAGAAACAAGTTCAAAATTAGATACCAACGTCGAGGGAAAGCTACCGTCAAGCCAATAATTCTCTGCCCTTGCCTCTAAATATTCAATTATTGCTCTTTTTCTTTCTAGAAAGAAACAAATTAAAACTATGCAGGCCGACAGGGTATCATGACGCGGACCAAACAGGGCACCAGCACCCCCCCCCAGCCGGGCCCACAGGGACCCCACTCGTTGCCCCCACCCGGCCACCCACCACCCCCTTAAAACCCCACCTCCGCCCTCTAACACCGCATAGAATTAACCATAGAAGTCCCCGTCCCCCATCTTCTCCCGCCCTCCCCGCACGGGAGCGGCCAGGGCCAGGGAGGAGGGGGATCTGTCCGCCATGACCGACCCCAAGCCCGGTCTGGGCCTCCTCAAGCAGCACTCCTGGTCGCCGGACACCGAGCGCGACGAGGCTTGGCTCCGGCGGAAAGGCCTCCACCGCGGCCGCCGGGGCCGGCCGGAGCGGAGCGTCACCGACGATGACCTCGACGAGCTCCGCGGATGCATCGATCTCGGCTTCGGCTTCGAGATCTTCGACCCCCCCGCCACGGGGGGCCGCACCGCCGCCCTCACCCGGAGGCTCTCCGAGACCTTCCCCGCCCTCGATCTCTACTACGCCGTCCACCGGAGCTACTGCGACTCCGTCGCCCAATCCACGCCGCTAGATTCCTCCTCTTCTTCCTCCGCCGATGATGGATCGCCGATGGATTGCTCCCTCCCTATATTCTCTCCAGGTATTAATCCCTCTCCCCACTTTCCTTTTATTTTAATGACATTAGAAATAAAATCCGCCTCGATCCGATGATGGATGCTCCACCGTAGGATCAGAAAGCCCAACCCGGAGAGATTACCGGCGCCGGCGCCGGCGCGGTCTTTCCGGGTTGACCCATAGAAATTCCTCGAGGGATGGCGGTCTGTGCCACACAAGCCGTGTGATCAAGATGGCGGCTTCAACAGCCTTCCGTCTTGACCCGTTCATAGAATTTAGTATTTTTCCCCCCTTATGCCGTCAACTTGTGATGACTTCTGACTCCATAAAAATTTTATAAATTTCTTATAATAATTAAAATTAGTGAATGCGTGGTATTTTATTTATTGCTTTAATATTTGCGTGGTGGTGAAGGGGAGAGCCCGGAGGCGGTGAAGGCGAGATTGAAGCAGTGGGCCCAGGTCGTTGCGTGCTCTGTCCGTCAACGTTACTGAATTCGGCTGGCATCCAGAGAGAGAGAGAGAGAGCATGCAATGAGACCTTTTTTGGCCTTCCATATGAATATATGAATATGTAAAATATTCCTGATTGACCGACTGACTTCGGTTACCATTTATCTTGCTTCTGATTCTCTGGCTCTTATTCTTCTCTTCTGTTCACATGCTGCGTGTGTGAATGCATGCCAATTTTTCTAATCTGGAGCACAAATCCCACAACTCATGACCTCCGCAACACTGTTGACAGCAATATGTCACTAGTTTGGATCCTCTCCACTTCATATCTGGACAGGAAAAGGCTGGTTCTCCGCCATTTCTCCAGTTCAAAACGGAGAAGATCGACTCATAATTCACTGCCATGGTCTCCTCGGTACAAAGGAGGGTATGTGTTAGCTTAGGCTAAGCCATGATCAGTTAGCATTACGTGCTCTTTGTGACTTAATGTGGACTCTAAATTGACAAAGGTTATAATATTCCTTACACTCATGCCTCTACCTTGGCTACATCTAACCAGTTTTAACACGTAAATATGTGATTAAAGATCTCTCTTCTTATTGCTTGTGCATAACCTGTGGATTAAGATAACGCTCGATATTTTGTAAAAAGTGTTATAACATGATGCATAGGTTATGAGGGTAATGTGTTAGGAGATTGAGGGAGTATATATGTAGCCTGCAAAATTCTTTTCACCCACCAACAAAAGTAGCGGTAACCTAGATATAGGTATAATACTCGGGTGTCCTCTTCATGACACTTTTGTTATCGGAAGCAGTTTAAGATGGATATAATACTCAGGTTAATAGCAAAAGTGAGATGATGGCTTGAGTGAGAAACTGATGCACATATTAAAGTAACTAACTTATGTTATGATACCCTAGCTTTTATTTTTGAAACAAAATTATATTGTACGGCAAAAATGAGCAGAAGATCAGATGGGAAATGTTCTCTAACAGGTCCATGTATTCCATATCAATTTTCATAGCTAACTAGTCTAGTTAACATTTTAAATTTCATCAAATAAATCATCCAAAGTTTCTTCTAGGCGATGTAGTTACTATATTTTTATGTTTAAGGACCCTTGGTCCTATATTTTTTCCAAACTCATGATAATTCAAACAAGACATCCTTTTTCATTTCTTACTCTCACATGTGAAAGAGCAACGTTGCACACATCTAGAAAAATGTCATTGCAAACATTTATCTTATATTTATAATCAATTTCTAGTAAAGTTCCAGATTTGCAAGATTAATGATGAGTGTAGTTAAAGATTTCATTTATACTGGATCCTTTTTTAGACAGACAACATAATTTTTAATATAAAGGATGTCAAAGTGCTTGTTATTGCTAGAATGCAATAACCATACATTAATCGAACGGACATTATACTTCTGTTACTTTTCCTCCTTTATTTACAAGTATGAGTGAAACTTTAGTTTTCTGAGTTCTAAAGTTATGTCTCGCTTGACGTAGCACTGCCCATCAATTATGGTTTCAAATTTATCCCTCTAGATGACAATGATGATGATGACGACCATGATGATGAATATATTTGATAATCTGACTTCGGCTCAGATATCAACATTTTATGAAAAGAGTCTCCTTAGTGCCTCTTTTGTAAAGAATTTTTTATCGATGATCTTTTATACTCTTCTCGCAAACTCATGCCTCTTATATCTCCAAGTTCTCTATCTTCTTTGTATGTTGTGGTTTTAACAACTTGATGGTGTGATCTTGGTCAATTTGGCATACATTCTATTGTTCAAATATGACATGAATCCAAACTGATCCACAACAAATTGTTGTTAGAGCTAGATGCGTTTAGTGTGTGGTCGAGTGATGTGCACCTATAAGTGGATTTTTTGGAGTGTAATTTTTGTATATTTAGTTCTGTCATGGCCAAGGAGAAACAAAGACAGTTTTTCATTTATACATATGCTTAACACTCCAGTTATATTTTGGATATAATGTATGGAATCCTATCTTTGAAGGTACAAATTTTGGTAAGTGGTGTGGGTATAACAGAGAATTACCAAATTAGGTTTGAAGAGGGCAAACTGGAATACCTAGGCTGGCAAGATTTTGTCAATACCGAAGGAGTTTGTGGAGGATGATATGCCTTTATGGATCATTGTGCGAAGACGTTATTGTAGGTATGGGATGTCTCCATGAGCCTATTTTTGAACGGAAAATATTAGCTAGAGGAGATTGAAAGCATAAAAAAGATAAGTTCTATCCCGAAGTTCCATTTTATATGGGAAGAAGGTGCGCAGGTAGTTATCATTGTTGGATTGAGAGGCTAATATTTTGCATGATAAGATGATGCAGCTCTTGATTAATGGCACAAATCTAGAGTATATGGTGTTGGTCTTGGACTTTTTTTAATCGAGAAGAGCAATTTTCTATAGATGAGATCGAGATTTTTGCTTATTATCCACATATTGGTGCTTTTTAGGATGGATACTTTCAATGGAGAATGAAGTCGATGGATCATGCTTTGTTTCAGTTCCGAAGGGTAGCGAGTGTATGGAGCCTTGCTGGTCTCTCCCCGTCCTTCTTCCGGTTAGCAACTGAAAGAGTAGATGCCCTACAAGCCAATCGCAATATGTATTGCGAAAGGTTTTTTCTTTTGATTTGTCCAAATCATGTACATGACATTTAAATATGAATAAAGGCGTTATGTTTTATCATATGCTGTTGATTATGTTTATGATAAACTCCTTAGATTAGGGCAATGGTTTTAAGACTATGATGAGATCATACTAGTGAGACTTAAAATCCTAAAATCCTAATCTTAAATATTCCCAGTCATTGGTACATTGAGTCGGAGATCAATGATTACCGGAAAGACTGGCATGTCTTATGTATGCTCGATGCAGAGGATGATTGATCTCACAATCATTTGTGTGGAGACACTAATACAAAGATGTGGGTGCTCATTAGAGGAATGAGTTCACTGAATTGACCTACAAAGAGAAATCTTATGAAGTCTTACTTACATGTCAAAAGATGATTCTCTTAGTGGGAGTTGTGCAACTGATCCTATGACCTGAGATCACCATGGTATCTTGTGCACATGAACCCATATTTTGGTTTACACTCATTCATGACAATAAGTTATGTACGAGGTCTTCTGGATATGGTGAATTGTGTACGAAGATTATGAGTAGGTCAATAAGGAATTAATCACTTCTAGTAAGAGAAGATAGCATCCTATTTATTCTAATCATATGATAATTCAGGAAACCTTTGATCAAAGTAGAATGAAAATTAGAAAGAGTTTCTAATGTTTCATTATTTGAATTATCATTAAAAGATTGAGAAAAATATGAATATGAAATTGAGTTTGACATATATTCATACTCATATGCATTTTTGGGATGCAGTTTGATTAAAGGATTGAATTGCATGGTAACTTGCCACTGAAGGGTATTTTTGGTATTTCCACCAAATTCCATATTTTCCGGGTAGACATGACACGTTGCTAGACGTCAATCTTGTTTTATAGGTTTGATCAAATTAAAGAGTTAATTCGATCACCAATTAGAAAGGATTCTAATTGTTAAGTTTGGGTTCGCGCAGTTTGGACTTAAATCGATTAGAAGAGTTCTAATCAAGTTGGGTCAACTCGCACTCACACCTATTGCTGGCTAAGTATGGAACCCAATGGGTCACACACAAGAAAACTTATCAAGGGTCTAATTGGATTAGATCATTTTGCAAGATAAACATCCTAGCAGGTGTTGCAAACCTTAGCTCCTAATTCGAATTGGATTCGAATCTGATTCGAATTGGATTCGAATCTGATTCGAATTGGATTCGAATCTGATTCGAATTGGATTCGAATCTGATTCTTAATTGATCTAATTTCATTAGATCATATTCTAATATGGGTTAGCCAAGAGTTGGCACCTAATTGGCTTGGTTTGAGTCTAATTGGATTAGATTTAATAAATCATTCAATCTAGACCGTTAGATCTTGATCTACCGTTGGATGAAGACATAATGGAGAGTTGGTTTAACCCAATTGGATTGGGTTAGAGGATGGCTACCATAATTGACCATTGGATCTTAATCCCACCATTGGATGAAGACATAATGGGTCAAGTGAATGGCGCCTTGCATTGGAGCCCTTGGATCATCATCATGAAAGATCAAGAGGTGAGGCGTGATGGACATGTGATTAGCATGTGATGTTGACTTGGTCAAAATATGGCACCACATGAAAGGACATATCATTTGATACACCTCCTCACTTGATCTGCACCTCCTCTTATTTGATATGGCCCTTTAGATGATGCCCTTTCATGAGAGGATGTGTGGATGGGATGCATTGTTAGATGTATGCCCTAGAAGCCAATTTGGCTGACACATTGTTGATTCTAGGGACATAATTTTGTACTTGACTATTTATTATTGAATAAATAAAAGGCATCTTTTTCATTCATATTGTTTATGTGTCTATGAATCGTCCAAAAAATTAATAAGATGATGATACATATTCTCAAGAGTTGAGAATTTGAGCCATGTATCATTGGTGATTAATTTCTAAATGCTCCTGATCAAAGGATCATCACGAGGACGGTGATCGATCCGATCAGTGCACAGATCACTCTCCTTCTGGATGGACGAGACTTGAGTCCACAGTGTAGGGACACTGAAGTGATAGTGCAGGTGCTTGTTAGAGAACAAGGGTACTGAGCGTGACCAATACAAGAAGTCACTTGGATGTCTATCCACTCGTCAGTGACTTGCTTGATGTTGCAGTAGTGTGACTGGTCCTTTGACCTGCGGTGCTTCGGCTACTCACAGTGAGGTTATTGTAGTTTGACTGCACACATACATGGTCTCTAGCCATATGGGTCCATGCAGTGTAGATTGGCTGCAGTAAGTTCACTGTAGGAGTAGGGTATGCACCTATATGGAATCTATCGACCTTGATAGATAAGGAGAGATCCTATGTGATTTATAAGACTGAGTTCGTAAGACCTCGGCCGGGGCAGTATGCACAGTGGAGAAAGAGTTTTTCACTATCGAACTCGAGTCGAATAAATCTTGACATATGACAGACGATGGGGTTTGACGAGTTGTCCATGACCTCCGTCCTGTAGGGATCCACGATAGTAGGACTGTATCACATGTTTAACTGCACCTAGAGGTTCATCATTCTATTCTGCTGGGTAGCCACTACATGCTGCTAGGTGTCACTGGTGGATGGTGGGACTCATAGGGATTATCTTGATGATCGATAAACCCTAATGAGTTGAGTTGGAATCGTTCCAACCCATTGAAAGGAGTTTTCAATGATATAGTGATAGAGATCACAATATATCTCACTACCAGTCAGAATAGAACCTATGGGGTCACACACACTAGAAGTATTGACCGATCCGATGGTTGAAATCGTGATTAGGAATCACAAGAAATCAATTTGATTGATAAGAAGTTGAAGAAGAACAAAGGGAATTAATTAATTGGACTTGAAACAAGAATCCTACTTCGGGTAGGATACCTAGAGTTCTAATTGGATTAGGACTGGGATTCCTACTTGGAATAGGATTCCTCAATCCTAATGAGATTAGGAGTTTTGAATTAAAATTGGATTCCTACTTGGAGTAGGATTCCTAGAAATCCTAATAGGATTAGGACTTCGGATTCAAATAGAGTCCTAATTAGATTAGGACTAAAATTAAACAAATCCTAATTGGATTAGGATTCCTTAAGTCTAAATTAATTATTAATCTAATGAATCAACATGACTCCTAATTGGATTAGGATTGAAGAGTTCAATTGAGTCATGGTTCATTCAAGTCCTAATTGGATTAGGACTAGCATAGATTGAACCCAATTTGGCCAATCCTAATTAGATTAGGATGAAACCATGAGAGAGGCACCTAATCCTCTTTGGAAGAGGATTAGGTTAACCAACTAAGAGGGGCATCAGCCCCTCTCCAAATGCTTGGGGCGACAAGAAGAGAGGAGCTAGGGCCGGCGCCCCCTTCTTATTTGGTAGGTTGTCATTGGAACTCCTAAAAGTTAGGAGCTCCAATCCCTTTTTAAAGAGGACTAGAGGCCGGCGCCCTAAGAGAGCTTTTCATCCTCCTCTTGCTGCCGCCACCCTCCCCTCTCCTCTCTTGGTTCAGCCGCAAGCAAAGGAAGAGCAAGGTCCAAGCGTTGGCGTCTTCCTCTTCCTCCAATCCTTCTTCCAACACAGGGAAAAGAAAGAAGGCTGCAGAAGCTGTGTTCTTCTTCCTTGAGTTCCTTCTTCTTCTTCCTCCTCTCAAGCACTTTCAAGAGTTGAAAGAAAGAGAAGAGATCAGCCATCAAAGGAGTCTTTGCAAGGGAGCTAGCACCCCGGGAAGACAAGAAAGCTTTGATCGGTTCTCTACTTCGTGTGGATACCCGTAGAGGCCGGACGTTTGAACGGCTTCAAACGAACCCTCTTCCAAAACCACGAATTCAGATTCGCGGTGATCATCTACCCGTGCAAGGTGAAGATTTGATCTTCCTATTAGTTCTAAAAGTTTTAATTCTTACCTAATTACGAAAGGTCTCGAAACAAGCGTTCATGCGATGAACGTCGAACCCGTGCATGCCGATTCCGCTGCCATCTGAAATTTTTGAAATATCAGCGGCATGGGCGGGTTCCCAACAGTGGTATCAGAGCCTAGGCTTCGTAGATTAAGGTAAGAATTAAATATCTAAAGGCATATTAGATCTGAAAATTAAATGATCATGCATGCTGAAAAATTCTGCATGCAGATTTTTTCAGGAGTGCTGATTTTTACATGCTGATTTTTATGTGATAAAAAGATGATTCTAATTGCATTGTTAATGGGATTACAAAGTTTAGAATCATGATTAGCATGATCAGCGACCTATGTCATGATATAATCAGTTAAGTTTCAGATCTGAAAATTATAATTGTAGCATACAGTGATGATCATAGGATTCAACCCCTTTTGGTATCAAATGTAATGACCTGCGATGTGATCTGCGATGTCATGTAATTTTTCAGATGCTTGCATGCATCTTATTTGATGTTTTGAGAGGCCTGCGTGCCTCCTAAAAGGAGATGTAAATTATTTTTATTTTTATTTTACATCTGGTTGTATTTCTGTGATGTGATGTACATCAACGATCAAGTCGAAGACGATGCATGAGATGAACAGGGGTCTAAGCGGTTGATGGCGATGGGATCAAGAGTTGATCAAGGATCGAATCAAGGAAGCTTGGATCCAATTCAAGAGTTGAAGACCACTTGATCGATTGATGTGCATGTGCTTGTAATACGACCTAATTAGAATCCATGATCATCACCTAGTTAAAGTTTAGCTTTAATTATTGCCGCGATTATAACTGCCTGCAATGCGCCGTTTGCATGTGATGTGAATGAGAGTCGGGTAGATAGGTCTACATGTGATGTAGCAAACCCAATTGAGACCTAAATCAAAACCTCCTCAATCAAGTCGAGAGTGAACCGACATGAGCAAGTCATATTAGATTAATTGATCTAATTGGTGTCTAGGAAAGCATGAAAGGTGGTTACTTAATTAGGACCTTACTCTCTGAGTAAGGGAGCCTCCCACCTGCTTACCTGGCCAATTGTTCGATTACCTCTTATGAAAGGCTCAAGTTGCAAACACTAAGACCTGATTAACCAATATTAAGTCAATAGGTCTTCCACTGTAGTAGAGCTGCTAAGGCCTTTCTGATGTTGACTTGTCTCGGCTGGATACAGTGGTCAAGTTGCATTGGGGGGCTGGACCTCTCTATAGACATGAGATGTTGTAGGGTAAAGGTGGGGTTGGGCACCAATAACTGTTAGGTGAGGACCCAATGACAACTTTATTCCTACGGTTATACAGTGGGTCTGACTTAACTAAGAAATGAGACCAATAACTGTTAGGTGAGGTCTTCATGGCTTAGAGACCAAGTTGCACTGCAACATGCTTGAGAAGCATTGTACAAGAGTTGTACACTCATCCATCTATATGTCACCAATAACTGTTAGGTGAGGTGGCATGTGAATTGGTGGGACCGCAGTACCCACTAGAAATCCTAGTCGTGTGGGATTTCCGTTTTCCTACCAGGGGAGTGTGAGGAATTCGAAAAAATAGTGGGAGTCATATTTGTTCTAAAAGACCTTAGGATAGATTAGGATCAAGTACAAGAGTCTAACTAGAATCTTTACTCTCTGCAGATACAATGTCGGCTTCAAACCCTTTGACCCGTATTCTTGAGACCAACCGACTGACTGGAACCAATTACAAGGACTGGCTTAGAAATCTCAAAATAGTTTTGGACTGTGAGAAGATAGGCTATATACTCGATTCAGATATCCCCACATTACCAGCACGTCCCACTGATGTTCAGCGTGAGATGCATAAAAAGTGGTTGGATGATGACATTAGAGTAAAATGCTATATGATGGCATCTATGTCTAATGAACTCCAATGCCAGCATGAAAATATAAAGACTGCTAGGGACATACTGGCACACCTACAAGAGTTGTGTGGTGAGCAGAGTCGCACAGCTCGTTTTGAAGTGTCCAAGAGGCTTTTCAAAGCGAAGATGCGCGAAGGGCAGTCTGTCCATGATCACGGTCTGACCATGATCAAGGACCTAGAGGAGCTTGAGAAGCTCGGTATGGACATGCACAAGGAATTGCAAGTGGATTTGATCCTACAGTCACTTCCTGATTCATTTGGTCAGTTTATAGTAAACTACCACATGAATAAGATTGAATGCACTAAGACTGAACTAATCAACATGTTGGTAACTGCTGAGGGAGCCTTGAAAGGTTCAAGGGGCAATGTCCTCGCTGCTGAGTTGACTTCTGGTTCCAAGAGAAAGTCTACTTGGAAGAAAAGGAAGCCTACAAAGAAGCAGAAGAAAGACAAGAAGCCAAAGAAGGAAGTTCAAAAGAAAAAGGCTAACGACAAAGGAAAATGTTTCCACTGCAATGTCGAAGGCCACTGGAAGAGAAACTGTCCTTCATACCTCGAGAGCCTGAAGAACAAGAAAGGTGACACACCTTCAGAAGGTATAGACTTGCTCATAATTGAAACTAATCTAACGGTTTCTTCTACTTCCAGTTGGGTTATAGATTCTGGTTCTAGTGCTCATTTGTGCACTACCATGCAGGGTCTAAAGGAAAGTAGAAGGCTGGCAGAAGGTGCGGTAACCCTTCGGGTTGGCAACGGGGCAAAAGTTGCTGCTGTGGCTGTGGGCACCTACCATCTGCGACTACCGTCTGGATTTAGTTTAATACTTAGAGACTGCTATTATGTACCTGTTGCTAGCAGAAATTTGATTTCTGTTTCATGTCTAGCACAGGAAGGTCATGTTTTTACATTTGACAAAGACTGCTGTTCTATTTATTTGAGAAATAAAATAGTCGCACGTGGTTTTATGATTGACAGTCTCTATCATTTACATATGGATGTATCTGTGAATGTTACCGAGCAAGATGTGAGTGCCAAAGGATCCAAAAGATCCAGAGATGAGATAAACCAAAGATATTTGTGGCACCTCAGACTTGGCCATATTGGAGAAGATAGAATGAACAAAATGGATAAAGATGGGCTCTTAGGCTCATTGATTTCCGAGTCATATCCAGTTTGCGAGTCCTGTCTTCAAGGAAAAATGGCTAGACTGCCCTTTGTAGGACATGGGGAGAGGACCACTGAAATACTTACCCTAGTACATACAGATGTATGTGGCCCATTCGATGTGCTAGCCAGGGGACGTTATTCTTACTTCATTACCTTTACCGATAATTATTCACGGTATGGGTATGTGTATCTTATGAGACACAAGTCTGAATCCTTTGAAAAGTTCAAAGAGTTCAAAAATAGTAGAAAAACAAACTGGAAAACCTCTTAAGGCTCTTCGATCAGATCGGGGAGGAGAATACCTTAGTGGGAAATTCCGGGACTATCTCAAAGAAAACGGCATAGTCTCACAATGGACACCTCCGGGTACACCTCAACTCAACGAGGTGTCAGAGAGGAGAAATCGGACCCTATTGGATATGGTCAGGTCCATGATGAGCTTCACTGATTTACCTATGTTCCTTTGGGGAGATGCCTTACTCACAGCGATTTATTTATTGAATAGAGTTCCCTCTAAATCCGTTCCTACCACACCGTATGAGATATGGCATGGTAAGAAACCAAGTCTGGGTCATCTCAAGATTTGGGGATGTCCGGCCCACGTCAAGCGACTACAGGCGGACAAGTTAGAGGCTAGGACCATAAGTGCTCGTTTTATAGGATATCCTAAAGAGTCATTAGGATACAATTTTTACGTCTCAGAGGATCACAATGTGTTTGTGAGCCGTCATGCCATCTTCTTGGAAAATCAGTTTATCCTTGATAGAGGCAGTGGGAGGAAAATTGAGCTTGAAGAGAAAGTCTCTGAAAAGCAACGAGTCATGGATCCTAAAGAACCTATTCATAAGGAGCCAGTACACGATGTCCCTCAACCACCTCGTAGATCTAGTAGAGTCTCCCATCCTCCCGATAGATACTTAGGTATACTTGAAGAGGATACTGAGGAAATGTTCCTAGTGGGAGATAGGGATCACATACAGGATCCCAAAACCTACAACGAGGCGATATCTGATATCGATTCCGAGAAATGGCTGGAAGCTATGAAGTCAGAGATAGACTCCATGCATTCCAACCAAGTCTGGACCTTAGTAGATCCATCAGAAGGTATTGTACCTATTGGATGCAAATGGATCTACAAAAGGAAGATAGGTTCGGATGGAGAGGTAGAGACCTATAAGGCAAGGCTTGTGGCGAAAGGGTATAGTCAGCGCGAAGGCATTGACTATCAGGAGACCTTTTCACCTGTAGCCATGCTAAAATCCATCCGAACATTGCTTGCCATTGCAGCATTTCATGATTATGAAATCTGGCAGATGGATGTGAAAACTGCTTTCCTGAATGGATATCTTGATGAAGATATCTATATGAAACAGCCTTTGGGTTTCACTTCCAGTGATGGAGATCACAAGGTCTGCAAGCTGCAAAGGTCCATCTATGGACTAAAGCAAGCCTCTCGGAGTTGGAACACTCGTTTCGATGATGCAATCAAAACGTTTGATTTCATCAAAAACGAGGAGGAACCATGTGTTTATAAAAAGGTTAGTGGGAGTGCTGTCGTTTTTCTCGTACTGTACGTAGATGACATTCTCCTGATTGGGAATGATATTCCCATGCTAACCTCGGTCAAGGTCTGGTTGTCAAAAGAATTCTCCATGAAAGACCTTGGGGAAGCATCCTATATTTTGGGAATAAAGGTCTATAGAGATAGATCTAAAAGGATGCTTGGCCTGTCACAGAAAATGTACATAGAGGAGGTGCTGAAGAGGTTCAGCATGGAAAACTCCAAGAGGGGTCTCTTACCCCTAAGGCATGGAATTCATCTCTCCAAGAAGATGTTCCCCAACACATCTGAGGAAATTCAACGCATGAGCAAGATTTCTTATGCATCGGCAATAGGAAGCCTCATGTATGCCATGTTATGTACACGACCTGATATAGCTCTTGCTGTGAGTGTCACAAGCAGATATCAGTCGAATCCAGGTGAAGAACACTGGACAGCTGTGAAGAATATTCTTAAGTACTTGAGAAGAACTAAAGATTTATTCTTGGTTTTTGGAGGATCATCAGAGTTAAAGGTAGAAGGGTACACAGATTCAGACTTCATGACTGATGTCGATGACAGGAAGTCAACATCTGGATATGTGTTCTTGTGCAATGGTGGTGCGGTAAATTGGAAGAGTTCTAAACAACCGATCATTGCTGATTCTACTATGGAAGCCGAATACATCGCCGCCTCTGAAGCTGCTAAGGAAGGCTTCTGGTTCAAGAAATTCATTGCAGAGTTGGATGTGATGACATCAGATGCCATAACACTCTACTGCGATAATAATGGCGCCATAGCCCTTGCTAAGGAGCCAAGGTCTCATCAGAAGTCTAAGCATATAGAGCGGCGCTTTCACCTCATACGCGACTATGTGGAGAAGAAATATGTAGAGGTGCAGAGAGTAGACTCCGCGGATAACGTGGCAGACCCGTTCACTAAGCAGCTGAGTCAGCAAAAGACTGAAGCCCACCATGAGAAGATGGGCCTAAGATATATGACCAATTGGCTTTAGTGCAAGTGGGAGATTGTTAGATGTATGCCCTAGAAGCCAATTTGGCTGACACATTGTTGATTCTAGGGACATAATTTTGTACTTGACTATTTATTATTGAATAAATAAAAGGCATCTTTTTCATTCATATTGTTTATGTGTCTATGAATCGTCCAAGAAATTAATAAGATGATGATACATATTCTCAAGAGTTGAGAATTTGAGCCATGTATCATTGGTGATTAATTTCTAAATGCTCCTGATCAAAGGATCATCACGAGGACGGTGATCGATCCGATCAGTGCACAGATCACTCTCCTTCTGGATGGACGAGACTTGAGTCCACAGTGTAGGGACACTGAAGTGATAGTGCAGGTGCTTGTTAGAGAACAAGGGTACTGAGCGTGACCAATACAAGAAGTCACTTGGATGTCTATCCACTCGTCAGTGACTTGCTTGATGTTGCAGTAGTGTGACTGGTCCTTTGACCTGCGGTGCTTCGGCTACTCACAGTGAGGTTATTGTAGTTTGACTGCACACATACATGGTCTCTAGCCATATGGGTCCATGCAGTGTAGATTGGCTGCAGTAAGTTCACTGTAGGAGTAGGGTATGCACCTATATGGAATCTATCGACCTTGATAGATAAGGAGAGATCCTATGTGATTTATAAGACTGAGTTCGTAAGACCTCGGCCGGGGCAGTATGCACAGTGGAGAAAGAGTTTTTCACTATCGAACTCGAGTCGAATAAATCTTGACATATGACAGACGATGGGGTTTGACGAGTTGTCCATGACCTCCGTCCTGTAGGGATCCACGATAGTAGGACTGTATCACATGTTTAACTGCACCTAGAGGTTCATCATTCTATTCTGCTGGGTAGCCACTACATGCTGCTAGGTGTCACTGGTGGATGGTGGGACTCATAGGGATTATCTTGATGATCGATAAACCCTAATGAGTTGAGTTGGAATCGTTCCAACCCATTGAAAGGAGTTTTCAATGATATAGTGATAGAGATCACAATATATCTCACTACCAGTCAGAATAGAACCTATGGGGTCACACACACTAGAAGTATTGGCCGATCCGATGGTTAAAATCGTAATTAGGAATCACAAGAAATCAATTTGATTGATAAGAAGCTGAAGAAGAACAAAGGAAATTAATTAATTGGACTTGAAACAAGAATCCTACTTCGGGTAGGATACCTAGAGTTCTAATTGGATTAGGACTGGGATTCCTACTTGGAATAGGATTCCTCAATCCTAATGAGATTAGGAGTTTTGAATTAAAATTGGATTCCTACTTGGAGTAGGATTCCTAGAAATCCTAATAGGATTAGGACTTCGGATTCAAATAGAGTCCTAATTAGATTAGGACTAAAATTAAACAAATCCTAATTGGATTAGGATTCCTTAAGTCTAAATTAATTATTAATCTAATGAATCAACATGACTCCTAATTGGATTAGGATTGAAGAGTTCAATTGAGTCATGGTTCATTCAAGTCCTAATTGGATTAGGACTAGCATAGATTGAACCCAATTTGGCCAATCCTAATTAGATTAGGATGAAACCATGAAAGAGGCACCTAATCCTCTTTGGAAGAGGATTAGGTTAACCAACTAAGAGGGGCATCAGCCCCTCTCCAAATGCTTGGGGCGACAAGAAGAGAGGAGCTAGGGCCGGCGCCCCCTTCTTATTTGGTAGGTTGTCATTGGAACTCCTAAAAGTTAGGAGCTCCAATCCCTTTTTAAAGAGGACTAGAGGCCGGCGCCCTAAGAGAGCTTTTCATCCTCCTCTTGCTGCCGCCACCCTCCCCTCTCCTCTCTTGGTTCAGCCGCAAGCAAAGGAAGAGCAAGGTCCAAGCGTTGGCGTCTTCCTCTTCCTCCAATCCTTCTTCCAACACAGGGAAAAGAAAGAAGGCTGCAGAAGCTGTATTCTTCTTCCTTGAGTTCCTTCTTCTTCTTCCTCCTCTCAAGCACTTTCAAGAGTTGAAAGAAAGAGAAGAGATCAGCCATCAAAGGAGTCTTTGCAAGGGAGCTAGCACCCCGGGAAGACAAGAAAGCTTTGATCGGTTCTCTACTTCGTGTGGATACCCGTAGAGGCCGGACGTTTGAACGGCTTCAAACGAACCCTCTTCCAAAACCACGAATTCAGATTCGCGGTGATCATCTACCCGTGCAAGGTGAATATTTGATCTTCCTATTAGTTCTAAAAGTTTTAATTCTTACCTAATTATGAAAGGTCTCGAAACAAGCGTTCATGCGATGAACGTCGAACCCGTGCATGCCGATTCCGTTGCCATCTGAAATTTTTGAAATATCAGCGGCATGGGCGGGTTCCCAACATGCATCCCTTAGAGATGCATCCCTACACCTATTATAAATAGGTTAGCACTCCATGGGTTTCATCATTCCAATTCCACCCCACTCCTCTTTTCTTTCTTTCTTACATTAGTTTCTTTCTTTCTAGCATTGCTTCTAGTGTGTCCTAAGCCAAGACAAGGTGGTCTTCTTTAGGACAAAAGGATTAGAAGTGATTTTAGAAGGCTAAAGGAAAATAGAAAGGAAGGA
>NW_024069680.1:0-32908 GCF_009389715.1 Phoenix dactylifera
AACTAGCCGTTATGCTTCAGCCCGTGTTTGGGTCGGCTCAACCTGTCCTTGGGTCGACCCAACATTCACTTGGGTCGACTCAAACATTCCTTGGGTCGACCCTCTCAGAAAACACAGAAACTTGAAATTTCAGCCTTCCTTCTCATGGGTCGACCCAACCATTCTTTGGGTCGACTCAAAGTTCACTTGGGTCGACTCAACTTCTTCTTGGGTCGACCCTCTCAGTAATTCCAGAGAACCATTTTCTGTCTGCCTTTCTGTCTTGCCTTTAGGTCGACCCTCTCAGGGTTTGGGTCGACTCAAGCTTGGGTCGACTCCACCACTGTTTGGGTCGACCCTCTCAGTAAATCCAGAGACATATTTCTTTATGTTTGAGGTTCTTGAAGTTTGGGTCGACTCATGCTATCTGGGTCGACCCAACTCACTGTTCATCTGTGCCAATTTGCAGAAGTGTGCCAAATGACTTCTTGATGTGCCGAGGTCGACCCAATCAACCTTTGGGTCGACTCAATCTACCACTTTGCTGCATCTCAAGGTTAGATTCATTCAAATGAACAAAGACATGTACTATATCAATTCATACAAATTACTGAGAGTATGAACTTATAATGAAGTATCAATTTACTTATATATACTCTAGATAATTGCTTGTTATCATCAAAATAACACTATCATCCTCATAAGATGATGATGCATTTCTTAAGAGTCAAGAATTTTGAGCCATGCATCATTGGTGATTAATTTCTGAATGCTCCTGATCGATGGATCTCACGAGGGCGGTGATGATCCGATGAGATCAGTGCACACATTACTTTTCTTATGGATGGACGAGACTCGAGTCAACAGTATGGCGACCTGAAGTAATAGTGCAGGTGCTTGTTAAGAATAGGTACTGAGCGTGACCAATACAAGAAGTCCATGGATGTCTATCCACTCGTCAGTGACTTGCTTGATGTTGCCAGTAGTGTGATGGTCCTTTATCTGCGGTGCTTCGGCTACTCACAGTGAGGTTTTGTAGTTTGATGCACACATACATGGTCTCTGCCATATGGTCCATGCAGTGTGATTGCTGCCAGTAATTCACTGTAGGAGTAGGGTATGCACCTATAAGAATCTATCGACTTGATAGATAAGGGAGAGATTCCTATGTGATTTATAAGACTGATTCGTAAGAACCTCGACCGGGGGCAGTATGCACATGGAGAAAGAGTTTTCCACTCTCGAACTTAAGTCAAATAAAATCTTCACTATGACAACGATGGGTTTGACGAGTTGTCCATGACTCCGTCCTTAGGGATCCCCGATAGTAGGATATATCACATGATAACTGCACCTAGAGGTCACCATTCATTCTGGGTAGCCACTACATGCTGCTAGTGTCACTGGTGGATGGTGGGACTCATAGGGATTATCTTGATGATCGATAACCCTAATGAGTTGAGTTGGAATCGTTCAACCCATGAAAAAGTTTTTAATGATATTGTGATAGAGATGCAATATATATCTCACTACCAGTCAGAATAGAACCTATGGGTCACACACACTAGAAGTATTGACCGATCCGATGGTTGAAAAGTGATTATGAATCACGAGTAATCAATTCGATTGATAATAAGTTGAAGAAGGAACAATGGGAAATTGATTAATTGGACTTAAAACACAAATCCATACTTAGAGTAGGATTCCTAGAGTCCTAATTGGATTAGGATTGGAAATCCTATTGGAGTAGGACTGGGATTCCTACTTGGAGTAGGATTCCTACAATCCTAATTAGATTAGGATTTTGAATTCATCTTTGGATTCCTACTTAGAATAGGATTCCTAGAAATCCTAATTGGATTAGGGACTTCGGATTCAAATAAGAGTCCTAATTAGATTAGGACTAAAATTAAATATGTCCTAATTTGGATTAGGGTTTCTTAAGTCACAATTAATTATAATCTAATAAATCAATAAGACTCCTAATTGGATTAGGATTGAAGAGTTCTATTGAGTCAAAATTGATTTAAGTTCTAATTGGATTAGGACTTACCTAGATTGGATCCAAATTGGATTCACCCTTGGGCTAAGCCTAATTGGATTAGGGCTTGACCAATTAGGGCATTCCAAAACCCTACTTAATGTGGATTAGGGTTTACCAAGAGGGAGGAGCGCAAGCCCCTCCCCTTTTGCTTCCTTGGTGCGGCATGAAGAGAGGGGACCGGCGCCCCCTCTTAGGAAACTAGTCTAGGGCTCCTAATTTGTAGGAGCCCTAGGATGGCTATAAAAAGAGGGCAAAGGGGGCCGGCGCCCTAAGTTTTTTTTTCTTAACCTTGCAGCTGTGGGCCTCCCTCTCCTCCTTCTCCATCTTCAGCCGCAAGCAAGGGATCAAAAGAAAGTGATTGGCGGGCCTCCTCCTTCCTTGTTTTCTTCTTCCAACACAAGGAAAACAAAAGGGCTGCAGTCAGGCTTTGGTTCTTCTTCAAGATCCCTTCTTCTTCTTCCTCCTCCCAAGCACAATCAAGGGTTGATTGAAAGGGAGGAAATCAGCCAACAAAAGTTATCTCTGCAAGGGAGCTAGCACCCCGGGGAGATAGAGAGCATAGATCGGTTCCTGCTTCGTATGGATACCCGTAGAGGCCGGGCACTTGAACGGCTTCAAGCGAACCTTCATCCTAAACCACGAACTCCAGTTTGCGGTGATCATCTACCCGCACAAGGTGAAGATCTGATCTTCTAATTAGATTAAAAGTTTTTAATCCTTATCTATCTACGAACGGTTTTTGAACACGTTCATGCGATGAACGGTTGATCCCGCACATGCCCCTTCCGCTGCCATCTGATTTTGTTTTGAAATATCAGCGGCATGGGCGGGTCCCAACAGTGGTATCAGAGCCTAGGCATCGTAGATTAAGGTGAGGATTAATTATTAATAGGCTTATTAGATCTGAAAATTGAATGATCATGCATGCTGAAAATTTTCTGCATGCAGATTTTTTCTAGGGTGCTGATTTTTGCATGCTGATTTTTATGTGATAAAAAGATGATTCTAATTGCATTGTTAATGGGATTACAAAGTTTAGAATCATGATTAGCATGATCAGCAACCTATGTCATAAGATAATCAATTAGTTTTCAGATCTGAAAATTATGAATTGCTGCATGTGGTGATGATCATAGGATTCAAACCCTTTTGGTATCAAATGTAATGACCTGCGATGTGATCTGTAATGTCATGTAATTTTTCAGATGCTTGCATGCATCTTATTTAATGTTTTGAGAGGCCTGCGGTGCCTCCTAAAAGGGAGATGTAATTTATTTTTGTTTTTATTTTATATCTGGTTGTATTTCTGTGATGTGATATACGTCAACGATCAAGTCGAAGATGATGCATGAGATGAGCAGGGGTCTAAGCGGTTGATGGCGATTGGATCAAGAGTTGGTTAAGGATCGAATCAAGGAGGCTTGGAACCAATTCAAGAGTTGAAGACCAGTTGATCGATTGACGTGCATGTGCTTGTAACACGACCTAACTAGAATCCATGATTATCACCTATTTAAAGTTTAGCTTTAATTATTGCTGCGATTATAACTGCCTGCAATGTGTCGTTTGCATGTGATGTGAATGAGAGTCGGGTAGATAGGTTTACATGTGATGTAGCAAACCCAATTGAGACCTAAATTAAAACCTCCTCAATCAAGTCGAGAGTGAACCGACATGAGCAAGTCATATTAGATTAATTGATCTAATTGGTGTCTAGAAAAGCATGAAAGGTGGTTACTTAATTAGGACCTTACTCTCTGAGTAAGGGGAGCCTCCCACCTGCTTACCTGGCCAATTGTTCGATTACCTCTTATGAAGAGCTCAAGTTGCAAACACTAAGACCTGATTAACCAATATTAAGTCAATAGGTCTTTCACTGTAGTAGAGCTGTTAAGGTCTTTCTGATGTTGATTTGTCTCGGCTGGATACAGTGGTCAAGTTGCATCGGAGGGCTGGACCTCTCTATAGACATGAGATGTTGTAGGGTAAAGGTAGGGTTGGGCACCAATAACTATTAGGTGAGGGCCCAATGACGACTTTATTCCTACGGTTGTACGGTCGGTCTGACTTAACTAAGAAATGGGACCAATAACTGTTAGGTGAGGTTTTCATGGCTTAGAGACCAAGTTGCACTGCAACATGCTTGAGAAGCATTGTACAAGAGTTGTACATTCATCAATCTATGTGTCACCAATAACTGTTAGGTGAGGTGGCATGTAAATCGGTGGGACCGCAGTACCCACTAGAAATCCTAGTCGTGTGGGATTTCCATTTTTCTACCAGGAGAGTGTGAGGAATTCGAGAAAATAGTGGGAGTTACATTTGTTCTAAAAGACCTTAGAACATATTAGGATCAAGTACAAAAGTCTAACTAGAATCTTTACTCTCTGCAGATCATAATGTCAGCCTCAAACCCTTTGACCCGTATTCTTGAGACCAACCGATTGACCGGTACCAATTACAGAGACTGGCTTAGGAATCTCAAAATTGTTCTGAGTTGCGAGAAAATAGGCTATGTGCTCGACAATGACATCCCCGCATTACCAGGACGTCCGACCGCTGATCAGCGTACGACGCATGAGAAGTGGACAGACGATGACACTAGGGTCAAGTGCTATATCATGGCATCCATGTCCAATGAACTACAATGCCAGCATGAAAATATGAAGACTGCTAGGGACATACTGGCACACCTGCAAGAGTTGTATGGTGAGCAGAGTCGCACAGCTCGTTTTGAAGTATCCAAGAGGCTCTTCAAAGCAAAGATGCGCGAGGGGCAGTCCATCCATGATCACGGTCTGACTATGATCAAGGACCTAGAGGAGCTTGAGAAGCTCGGTATGAACATGCACAAGGAATTGCAAGTTGATCTGATCCTTCAATCCCTTCCTAATTCATTTGGTCAGTTTATAGTAAACTACCACATGAATAAGATTGAATGCACTAAGACTGAACTGATAAATATGTTGGTAACTGCTGAGGGAGCCTTGAAAGGTTCAAGAGGCAATGTCCTTGCCGCTGAGTTGACTTCTGGTTCCAAGAAAAAGTCTGCTTGGAAGAAAAAGAAGCCTGCTAAGAAGCAGAAGAAAGATAAGAAGCCAAAGAAGGAAGTTCAAAAGAAAAGAGCCAATGACAAAGGAAAAATATTTCCACTGCAATGTCGACGGCCACTGGAAGAGGAACTGTCCTTCATACCTCGAGAGCCTGAAGAACAAGAAAGGTGACATACCTTCAGAAGGTATAGACTTGCTCATAATTGAAACTAATCTAACGGTTTCTTCTACTTCTAGTTGGGTTATAGATTCTGGTTCTAGTGTTCATCTGTGCACTACCATGCAGGGTCTAAAGGAAAGTAGAAGGCTGGCGGAAGGTGCAGTAACCCTTCGGGTTGGCAACGGGGCAAAAGTTGCTGCTGTGGCTGTGGGCACCTACCATCTGCGACTACCGTCTGGTTTTAGTTTATCACTTAGAGACTGCTATTATGTACCTGCTGCTAGCAGAAATTTGATTTCTGTTTCATGTCTAGCACAGAAAGGTCATGTTTTTACATTTGACAAAGACTGCTGTTCTATTTATTTCAGAAATAAAATAGTCGCACGTGGTTTTATGATTGACAGTCTCTATTATTTGCATATGGATGTATCTATAAATGTGTCTGAGCAAGAAGTGAGTGCCAAAGGATCCAAAAGATCCAAGGATGAGAAAAACCAAAAATATTTGTGGCACCTCAGGCTTGGCCATATTGGAGAGGACAGAATGAACAAAATGGATAAAAATGGGCTTCTCGACTCATTGACTTCCGAGTCATATCCAATTTGCGAGTCCTGTCTTCAAGAAAAAATGGCCAGATTGCCCTTTGTAGGACATGGGGAGAGGACCACTGAAATACTTACCCTGGTACATACAGATGTATGTGGCCCATTCGATGTGCTAGCCAGGGGACGTTATTCGTACTTCATTACCTTTACCGATGATTATTCACGGTATGGGTATGTGTATCTTATGAGACACAAATATGAATCTTTCGAAAAGTTCAAAGAGTTCAAAAATGAAGTAGAAAAACAAACTGGAAAACCCCTTAAGGCTCTTCGATCAGATCGAGGAGGAGAATACCTTAGTGGAGAATTCCGGGACTATCTCAAGGACAATGGCATAGTCTCACAATGGACTCCTTCGGGTACACCTCAACTTAACGGGGTGTCAGAGAGGAGAAATCGGACTCTATTGGATATGGTCCGGTCCATGATGAGCTTCACTGATCTACCGATGTTTCTTTAGGGAGATGCCTTACTTACCGCAGTATATCTACTTAATAGAGTTCCCTCTAAATCCGTTCCTATGACACTGTATGAGATATGGCATGGTAAGCAACCAAGTCTTGGTCATCTCAAGATTTGGGGATGTCCGGCCCACGTCAAAAGACTACAGGCGGACAAACTAGAGGCTAGGACCATAAGTGCTCGTTTTATAGGATATCCTAAAGAGTCATTAGGATACAATTTTTACGTCTCAGAGGATCACAATGTGTTTGTGAGCCGTCATGCCATCTTCTTGGAAAACCAGTTTATCCTTGATAGAGGCAGTGGGAGAAAAATTGAGCTTGAAGAGAAAGTCTCTGAAAAGCAACGAGTCATGGATCCTATCGAACCCATTAATACAGAGCCAGTACACGATGTCCCTCAACCACCTCGCAGATCTAGTAGGGTCTCCCATCCTCCCGATAGATACTTAGGTATACTAGAAGAGGATACCGAGGAAATGTTCCTAGTGGGAGATAGGGATCACATACAGGATTCCAAAACCTACAATGAGGCGATATCTGATATCGATTCCGAGAAATGGTTGGAAGCTATGAAATCAGAGTTAGACTCCATGCATTCCAACCAAGTCTGAACCTTAGTAGATCCACCAGAAGGTATTGTACCTATTGGATGCAAATGGATCTACAAAAGGAAGATAGGTTCGGATGGAAAGGTAGAGACCTATAAAGCAAGGCTGGTGGCGAAAGGATATAGTCAACGCGAAGGCATTGACTATCAGGAGACCTTTTCACCTGTAGCCATGCTGAAATCCATCCGAACATTGCTTGCCATTGCAGCATTTCATGATTATGTAATCTGGCAGATGGATGTGAAAACTGCTTTCCTAAATGGATATCTTGAAGAAGATATCTATATGGAACAGCCTTTGGGTTTCACTTCCAGTGATGGAGATCACAAGGTCTGCAAGCTGCAAAGGTCCATTTATGGACTAAAACAAGCATCTCAGAGTTGGAACACTCGTTTCGATGACGCAATCAAAACATTTGATTTCATCAAAAACGAAGAGGAACCGTGTGTTTACAAAAAGGTTAGTGGGAGCACTGTCGTATTTCTCGTACTGTACGTGGACGACATCCTCCTGATAGGGAATGATATTCCCATGCTAACCTCGGTCAAAGTCTGGTTGTCAAAAGAGTTCTCCATGAAAGACCTTGGGGAAGCATCCTATATTTTGGGAATAAAGGTCTATAGAGATAGATATAAAAGGATGCTTGGCCTATCACAGAAAATGTATATAGAGGAAGTGCTGAAAAGGTTCAGCATGGAAAACTCCAAAAGGGGTCTCTTACCCCTTAGGCATGGAATTCATCTCTCCAAGAAGATGTGCCCCAACACATCTGAAGAGATTCAACGCATGAGCAAGATTCCCTATGCATCGGCAATAGGGAGCCTCATGTATGCCATGCTATGTACACGACCTGATATAGCTCTTGCTGTGAGTGTCACAAGCAGATATCAGTCAAATCCAGGTAAAGAACACTGGACAGCTGTGAAGAATATTCTTAAGTACTTGAGAAGAACTAAAGATTTATTCTTGGTCTTTGGAGGATCATCAGAATTGAAGGTAGAAGGATACACAGATTCAGACTTCATGACTGATGTCGATGATAGGAAGTCAACATCTGGATATGTGTTCTTGTGCAATGGTGGTACGGTAAATTGGAAGAGTTCTAAACAACCGATCATTGCTGATTCTACTATGGAAGCTGAATACATCGCCGCCTCTGAAGCTGCTAAGGAAGGCTTCTGGTTCAAGAAATTCATTGCGGAATTGGATGTAATGTCATCAGATGCCATAACACTCTACTGCGATAATAATGGTGCCATAGCTCTTGCTAAGGAGCCAAGGTCTCATCAGAAGTCCAAGCATATAGAGCGGTGCTTCCATCTCATACGCGACTATGTTGAGAAGAAGTATGTTGAAGTGCAGAGAGTAGACTCCGCGGACAACGTGGCAGACCCGTTCACTAAACAGCTAAGTCAGCAAAAGACTGAAGTCCACCTTGAGAAGATGGGACTAAAAAATATGACTGATTGGCTTTAGAGCAAGTGGGAGATTGTTAGATGAATTCCCTAGAAGCCAATTTTGGCTGACACATTATTAATTCTGGGACAATTTGTATTTGACTTTATTATTATTGAATAAATAAAAGGCATCTTTTTCATTCATATTGTTTATGTGTCTATGAATCGTCCAAGAATTAATAAGATGATGATGCATATTCTTAAGAGTCAAGAATTTGAGCCATGCATCATTGGTGATTAATTTCTGAATGCTCCTGATCGATGGATCATCATGAGGGCGGTGATCGATCCGATGAGATCAGTGCACACATTACTTTCCTTATGGATGGACGAAACTCGAGTCCACAGTGTGGCGACACTGAAGTAATAGTGCAGGTGCTTGTTAAGAACAAGGGTACTGAGCGTGACCAATACAAGAAGTCACTTGGATGTCTATCCACTCCTCAGTGACTTGCTTGATGTTGCAGTAGTGTGACTGGTGCTTTGACCTGCGGTGCTTCGGCTACTCACAGTGAGGTTATTGTAGTTTGACTGCACACATACATGGTCTCTAGCCATATGGGTCCATGCAGTGTAGATTGGCTGCAGTAAGTTCACTGTAGGAGTAGGGTATGCACCTATAAGGAATCTATCGACCTTGATAGATAAGAAGAGATCCTATGTGATTTATAAGACTGTGTTCGTAAGACCTCGGCCGGGGCAGTATGCACAGTGGAGAAAGAGTTTTCCACTCTCGAACTTAAGTCGAATAAATCTTCACATATGACAGACGATGGGGTTTGACGAGTTGTCCATGACCTCCGTCCTGTAGGGATCCACGATAGTAGGACTGTATCACATGATAACTGCACCTAGAGGTTCACCATTCTATTCTGCTGAGTAGCCACTACATGCTGCTAGGTGTCACTGGTGGATGGTGGGACTCATAGAGATTATCTTGATGATCGATAAATCCTAATGAGTTGAGTTGGAATCGTTCCAACCCATTGAAAGAAGTTTTCAATGATATTGTGATAGAGATCGCAATATATATATCTCACTACCAGTCAGAATAGAACCTATGGGGTCACACATACTAGAAGTATTGACTGATCCGATGGTTGAAAAGTGATTATGAATCACGAGTAATCAATTCGATTGATAATAAGTTGAAGAAGGAACAATGAGAATTGATTAATTGGACTTAAAACACAAATCCTACTTAGAGTAGGATTCCTAGAGTCCTAATTGGATTAGGACTGGGAATCCTATTTGGAGTAGGACTGGGATTCCTACTTGTAGTAGGATTCCTACAATCCTAATTAGATTAGGATTTTGAATTCATCTTTGGATTCCTACTTAGAATATGATTCCTAGAAATCCTAATTGGATTAGGACTTCGGATTCAAATAAGAGTCCTAATTAGATTAGGACTAAAATTAAATATGTCCTAATTTGGATTAGGATTTCTTAAGTCATAATTAATTATTAATCTAATAAATCAATAAGACTCCTAATTGGATTAGGATTGAAGAGTTCTATTGAGTCAAAATTGATTTAAGTTCTAATTGGATTAGGACTTACCCAGATTGGATCCAAATTGGTTCACCCTTAGGCTAAGCCTAATTGGATTAGGGCTTGACCACATTAGGGCATTTCAAACCCTACTTAATGTGGATTAGGGTTTACCAAGAGGGAGGGGCGCAAGCCCCTCCCCTTTTGCTTCCTTGGTGCGGCATGAAGAGAGGGGGCCGGCGCCCCCTCTTAGGAAACTAGTCTAGGGCTCCTAATTTGTAGGAGCCCTAGATGGCTATAAAAAGAGGGCAAAGGGGGCCGGCGCCCTAAGTTTTTTTTCTTAACCTTGCAGCCGTGGCCTCCCTCTCCTCCTTCTCCATCTTCAGCCGCAAGCAAGGGATCAAAAGAAAGTGATTGGCGGGCCTCCTCCTTCCTTGTTTTTCTTCTTCCAACGCAAGGAAAACAAAAGGGCTGCAGTCAGGCTTTGGTTCTTCTTCAAGATCCCTTCTTCTTCTTCCTCCTCCCAAGCACAATCAAGGGTTGATTGAAAGGGAGGAAATCAGCCAACAAAAGTTATCTCTGCAAGGGAGCTAGCACCCCGGGAAGATAGAGAGCTTGGATCGGTTCCTGCTTCGTGTGGATACCCGTAGAGGCCGGGCACTTGAACGGCTTCAAGCGAACCTTCATCCTAAAACCACGAACTCCAGTTTGCGGTGATCATCTACCCGCACAAGGTGAAGATCTGATCTTCTAATTCGATTAAAAGTTTTTAATCCTTATCTATCTACGAACGGTTTTTGAACAACGTTCATGCGATGAACGGTTGATCCCGCACATGCCCCTTCCACTGCCATCTGATTTTGTTTTTGAAATATCAGCGGCATGGGCGGGTCGCAACAGATCAAGCCTTTTATATGATAAAGCACATGTTCCTTAGAGGCTGTGGAGCAACAATCTGTAAGCTCTAACAAGACTAAGGCCAGCATCCTAATGACGAGATTAGTCTCCATAAGATATACAAACAAGATTGGTATATGCAAGCACATTATGCAAATGAAGGATATTATAGCATAGTTAAATGATATTAAGATTTTCATATAAGATGCATTTTTGGTCCATTTTATTCTCACTTCTCTCCCATCTGAGTACAATCTCTTTAAGCTCTCCTATAATATACATAATGAGGATTGGACAGCTAATGAATATTATTGACTAAGTGTGTGTAAGAGGAGGAGAGATTGAGTGCGAGGAAGATAGAAAAGATGAATTTTACTTCACATCATGTTAGTGGAAGTGTAGTTAAAGGAAAAGGTGCACCCATAGTAAAAGAGAAGAAAGCATTAGTTGTGGCAATAGATGAATAAGGTTATCAAATACTTCTTCTGTAGAAAGAAGGAACATCTAAAGAAAAATTGTGTAAAATATGAAAAATAACTACAAAAGAAAGGTACCTTTTACTCTTATGTATATTTTGAATCCAATTTAGCAAATATTCCAAATTTTACCGAGTAGATTAACTCTGGTACATCTGTACACATTGCCAACAATTTTCATGGCTTTGTATCAAGTAGGCCTTTGACTGAAAATGAATGATCTATTGTCATTGGAAATCAAGCACATTCACAACTCAAGGCATTTGGATGTTAGGATAGTTGTGGATGCTGTATTTGTCTTAGATTTAGAATGGACCATCCATATTCTTTCTTATTCCAAAAATTTAGTTTCTGTTTCTGCTTTGGACAAAGTTAGTTTTCATATCTTTTTTGGAAACTCCATATTTGATTTAATAAAGGACTCTATAGTTGTTGGTTCTGGTTTGCTGTGTGATGAACTTTACAAGCTTTGCTTGAGTCATTTCTTTGAGCAATCTTTTTTTTTGCAAACTCTTCTTTTGGCAATAAAAGAGATAAAATTAATGAAAACTCCTATATATTATAGATCAATGATTGAGAAATATCTCCGAAGAAATGGTTAAAAGGTTAGTGAGGGATGGGGTCTTAGGTTCATTAAACTTCATTGATTTTGTGACCTATGTTAACTGCATAAAGGCGAAGCAAACATACACATCTAGGAAAGGTGCCAGAAGGAGTGAAGGAACTTTGAAAATCATTCACATAGATGTATGTGGACCGTTTTCCCCATACCTAGTAGATGAAATGGATATAGATTCTATTGTCCATCTCATACACCACAAATAGTAGAAATTAATAAATCTAGATTGTAGAGGATGACATTTTAAGTGGGAGTGGAGAACCTCAAGACATCAATTTTAAGAAAATACACGAAACAATATCTACACCTATAAAGCAGACTGAAGTTTATTTCTCAAGATAATATTCAGAAGAGAACACCGCTTCATTAAGTTTCACCCATAAGGTTTCTATTGTTGAAGAAGCAATTGTCTAACCACCGCCACAAGCAGATCAAGGGACAGCTCTCTGAAGACTACAAGAATAAGAAAATCTGTTATACCTCTAGATTGTGGTATACTTGACTAATATGGGTGAAAAGGATAATGACCCTGAGACATGCTTACAAGCCATGAAAGATGAGAACTCTTTACAATAGTTGGATGGCATGAATGAAGAGCTAAGTTCTATGGATAACAACCATGTTTGGGATTTAATTGGCCTACTTGAAGTGGTGTGACCAGTATGTTGCAAATTAATCTATAAGACCAAAAAGAACCTTGATAGTAAGGTTGAAAGGTATTAAGTCAGACTTGTGGAGAGGGGTTCATATAAAAGGAAGGCATTGACGTTAAAGAGACCTATTCTCCAATTTCATCGAAAGACTCTTTTAGGATTGTCATGGCCTTGGTGGCTCAGTTTCATTTAGAGCTGCATCAGATGGATGTGAGAATGGCCTTCTTCAATAGTAATCTAGAGGAAGAGGTTTTACATAGAACAACTCAAGGGTTTTATTATTAGTAGACAAGAACATATGGTTTGAAGAAAATATTATTGATCAATGTATATGATTGAAGTCCAGTGGGATTAAATTCATAATTTTGGTACAATATGTGGGTGATATTTTGTTAGCTAATAGTGATCTTAGTCTACTTAAGAAACCAAACAGTATCAATCCTAAAATTTTGAGATGAAAGATATGGATGAAGTCGCTTATGTTATTGGCATTCATATTCATAGAGATAGATCCTTAAGGTTACTTGGACTATTGCAAAGGAGTTAAATCTCTATAATACTAAAAGAATTTGGGATGGAAGAATGTTCTCCTAGGGTTGCTCCTATTGTAAAGGGTAATCAACTTAATAAATTGCAATGTCCAAGATATGGATTGAGAGAGAGCAGAAATAAGATCTGTACCCTATGCATCTAGTGTTAGGAGTTTGAACTATGCCTCAATTTATGCACAATGAGACATTGCTTTTGCTATATCAATGCTTGGCCGTTATCAACATAATCTAAGAATGAAGTATTGGAAAGCTGCAAGAAAAGTTATGCGTTACCTACAAGACATAGAAGACTACATGCTCATATACAGAAAGTCTGATCATCTTGAAGTTATTGGCTATTTAGATTCAAACTTTGTTGGATGCACTGATAGTAAAAAACCTACCACCGGATGTATTTTTTCTACTTGCAGGTGTTATATCATAGATGAGTGCAAACAAAGTCTTAGCACTATATACACCTACTGTGGAAGCAGAGCACGTAGCCTATTATGAGACTTTCTCACAAGCCATTTGGTTGTGGAATTTTATCACAGACTTAGAATTATTAACTCTATTAGCAGACCGTTCAAGATATAATGTGATAATAATTCTACAATAAGGTTCTCCAGCAAAAAAAATAGTACAAGCATCTGCAAGCATATTGGTATTAATTACTTTGCTCTTCATGAGAGAGTAAAGCATGACGCAATATTTGTGGAACATATTAAGACAAAGTTGATGATTACAAATCCACTAACTAAAGGACTTATTTTTGAGATTTTCAGGAATCATATGGCTCATACGGGACTCATTAGCTCATTTTATGAATAATATGTATTAAACACTATGTAATAAAGTTATCACATTTGGTTTTATAATAAAGTTCAGTTTATTATATATTATGCTAATCAACAATTTACCATATGATAAAAAGACCAAGGAATAAATAAAGTTCCATCTATTCATAAAGTAAAATTCCACATTAAGAACTTGATAATGAGGTGTCATTAGTGTTGTAATACATGAAAGGTAGTGTGTTGATTAATAATGCATTTCCCACAATGATTTGCACTCATGTTTACTCAATAAGCAAGTATACAATGTATATCCTATATGATGGGGACATCAGAGCCCTTCGTCCAGATGATCCTGAGCCTCCGGATTGAGTCAGACCCGGATTGGGTCCATTTGAGTCCGAGTCATTTTCTTTTATTGCATTATTTGTTTTTGTTTTAGTCAAGTCAATTTGGTTCGTTATTTTGTTATTAGACTGGTCAATTGGGTCTATGTAATTGGGTCAATATGTAAGGTCTATATAAAGACCACCCCTCTCATGTATGAGAAACTGATGATTGAATGAAAAAACTCTAGCCTCCCTCTTGTTCTTCTTCTTCTTCCTCCTTTCCTTCTTTTCTTCCTGCGTCTCTATAACCTCTTCTTCCTTCTCCCTCTCTTGTTCTTCCTCCTTCTCCTCTTCCCCAGCACTTGTACTACATCAGCTTTGGTATCAGAGCTTCGACTTTGCCCCTGCTGCCAAAGCCACGATCCAGATTCTTTTCTTTCCCTTGATTCTCACTCAAAAGAAATGGGTTCCTCTCTCTCGGTTTCACCAGTGAATGGAAAAAAAAAAAGAAACCTCTACGGTGGGATCCTCCATCGCCTGTCACACCCGCGACCACCATCACTCCCGCTCGCCGCCGCAGTCCACCTGCGGTCACCACCTTAAAGTAAGGTCAAGTCCCCATCCTCCCTCTCGGTTGTCACATAGAACAAAGGAAGGGCCCCGCCGGAAGATTTCCCCTTCTGCCCATCGCCGTGTCTGCGTCAACTACCGCCCCACCTTGCAGCGCCATCGACTCCCCACCAGAGATCGTCGCATCCCCACGAGAGCGCCGCCGCCCTGAGTGTCTCGCGTCTGCCACCAACCGTCAGCGTCGGGTCCATAGAGGGGACCGCTGCCGACCTTCACCGCAGGCCACGAAGCCATGGCCGTGATCTCGCCGCCGCCGCAGGTCGCGGAGCTGCCGTCGTGATCCCTGCCCCGACCCGCAGCCGCCGCCGCGAAGATCGACGCCCTCCCGAATCCGTCGGGAGGTTGAAGAAGGAATCAGGGTAATGGGTAAGTTCTCAACCCGTTAACCCACAACCCAGTAACCCGGGTCCAAAAAAAAAACCCTATGCCTTGACAATGAGAACTAACAGGTTATCGAAGCGGGTCACGCCCAACAACCCGAATCCGACCGGATGCAAGGTAAAGAACGCACGTGACCTCACGTGTCTAAAAAAAAAGTAAAAAAAAGGGTTACCTCTTCGTCTTCCTCGAGCCGTGGCCGTCGTCGTCGTCGCTCCACCGCCGTCGCGCCACCGCCACTCCGCCGCTCGGTTCCCGCCGCACTACCCAAGCTCGAGCCGCCTCCTGCCTCCCGTCTCCACCTAGGTCTCCGTCGGTGCCGCCCCGCCCTGAGCTCCTCGCCGAGCCGAACCGCCTGCGCACGCCTCGCCGCCGTCGCCACCCGAGCACCTCCTCCGTGATCTCCCCTTTAGAACGCTGCCACCCGAGGACCACCACCTCGGTCTCCCCCACTGCCGCCACTTCCCAGCTGCCGCGCCGGTCATGCCGCCGCTCTCCTCCGAGCACGCCGCCACCGAACTACAGAGCCGCCCACCCCTGTGTTTCCTTCTCCGTGCCGAGATCCATCCCCCTGCCTCTGCTCCGCCGTCGGCCATCCCCATCCCGAACCCTCATCACCTTCCGCCTCCCCTCATCCTTTTTTTTTCTTTGGCTGTTGCAGCTCACCCGAGCCCAACACCCCACCAAAATCTCACCCAAGTCCATATTCCCCCCCCCCCCCTCTTCCTTCTCTGTCTTGTTGGGCTCGAAGACCCATCAGGCCCATCCGGCCCCACCACAACCGTTCTTCTTTATTTTAGGTTCGACAGGCCCATTTTCACAGCAAGCCCGATGAGTTGCTGTGCACAAATCCAATTGGAGCTCTTTGAAGGGTCCATCAGCTACAACCGCACTCCTGATCATTGATGAGAGCACAAAAGTGCAATCTACACATCACTTAAATTGGTACTATTGCTAACAAATAATAATAAAAGTGCTATATTGATATTATATTTTTGTTGTATGCAGTTGATCGTAAATCAGAGTTAAGATGCGTATTTGGTACAGATTGGGATGATGTATAACCCAGAACCTGATCATACTGGAGCATAATTAATCTGATCAAGTACACTTGTACTCGAGCAACACTTGGCAGTCATCTGGAGGCACTGCATAATGGATTCGCCAAGGGTCTAGTTTCATTATCCAAAAGCCCGTGGGGTTCACAGCAGCGGATCCAAGATCCATCTGTGCTTCCTAGCATCCCACGCATCCGAACCAGCTTTCCGGACCCGCATCAGACGCCCCATTCACCGTGATCCAGCCGCGATCATCTCCCGAGCCCCAGCCGTTCGTGAGCTTCCACCCAGCTTCCGGAAATTGAGTCCCAACGATCCTAGACGTTCGCGATTCACCCGTCCGCCTCTTCCACGTCGTCCGCGACCCATCCGCGTCTCAGCCTTCCTCTCAGCCGAGCCCAATGCCCATTCATCCACCCCTTCCGAATCAGCTTCCAGATTAGGAATCAACCCTCCAGCATCCTCCCAGCTTCCTCCTTCCGTGTGCGCCTCCTCCCAGCATCCCATCTTCACCGCATTCCCATTTCTTTGTGGTCGAAAGAAGGAAACAACGCCAAGGATCCATGATCTGCTCTTCTTCCGCAATCCAAGCACTCTCCCGCGATCAGCTCCAGCGCCCGAGCCCGTGAAGCCTCCCAGCATCCCGTCTCCACCGTGTCCGCTTCTCCCGCGCTCTCAGCGATCTGCCGGACCCGCATCCGAGCTCCTCATGAACGCACGCCTCCGTCCGCGATCACAGAGCGGATTAACGCCCCAGCTGCCGCAGCTCTCATCCATTTTCATAGCAGCATCCCGCGATTACCTCCCGGATCAGTGATCCGTTCTTCTTCAACCCGTTCCACATGCATCCAGCCGTTCGTGAGGTCCACAACAGCGGATTCGTGATCTAATTTTCAGCATTCAAAGCTTCCGGATCCGCATCCCAGATTCCAGTGTCCGTTTTGATTTGCTTGGAAGGTTATTTGGAGGGGTTTTGATTGTATAAAAAGGGAGGAAGAACAGAGGAGGGGGGGCTCCGATTCCGAAAAGAAAGAAAGAAAACAGGGGAGCCGGCTGTTGCGGTTGAAGGAAAAGAGAAGAAGGAAACAGGGTATGTCCCGTTTTCGAAAAGAAAAGAAAAGAAAAAAAACAAAAGGGGAGGTGATTGTTGTAATGGAAAGCTAATTTCTTTGGCAAAGGGTGATGGGAGAACCCTTGATTTGTTACTCTCTTGAAGTAAACTCTGAACCTTGGTTTTAATTGAGTTACATATTTTCATATGTTCTGATTCTCTCCTATTTATTTATTAGATAGATTCATCATGTTTTATATTTATTGATGCATGGATTGCTCTGATATTTGATTTGTCGTAGACATAATTGACACGATGAATGCTTAAACATTGAGTTCGTGTATTCAAATGATATATTTCATGATTAGAACTATTTTTTTTATTTGATCCTTGATCGAGAATCTCTGAGTTTATTTGTTGAAAGTAATATTATCAAGGGGGATTCCGGATCCCTTACCATCTCTATCTTATTGAACTTTGTTTAATTCATCTATTATTCGCTGCTTTTAATTTCAAAAAAATCAACTAAAAATTACATCGAAAAATTACGCTGATAATCCATAGATCGTTCCCTGAGGAATCGACCTCGGACTACCGAGTTATACTACTTGTGCGATTCTCCTGCACTTGGGAGAGCGGTTTTATTTTTTGCACCAAGTTTTTGGCGCCGTTGCCGGGGAATGGCTGAGTTATTAGCATAATTTTAGATTTAATTTTTTACCTTAGTAGTTAGTATTTTTCTTTTGAAAAAAAAAAAAATTGCATCTTTACTACTATTTTTAATTCCCTACACAGTTTGCATCAAACTCTGATATCATAGCAATTAGCCGTCGGATTTGATTAAAATTTGGTCAGCTAGTGCAAGACACATTGTTAGATAATCTGAACGGTCTGATTGACATTCTGATATTTTTAAGACCATCAGATTAATACGAAACCTTGCTGATTTCTGTTTTGAATTTTCTGCATTTATTTTTTAGAATCAGAATTATATTGTTATTATATCTCATTAACCCTTGTTGCTAATTAAAAATTGAAGAAAAGAAACCTTAAGAATAGATCAAGGGTGATTATTCAAAAATAAAAAAAAAGGAAAAAAAAAACCTAAAATTTCCAATTTCAAGTTTCAAATTTCAGAATTCAAATTTCAAACGTCAACTCATAAAATTTAAAAAAAAATAATTAATTTGCTTGATCGCCTATTCAATGAAATTTAATGTCATGTCATAAAATATTAAAAAAAAAAATCTCTTGATTGTTGCATATAGTGTAAGGCATCAACATAAAATATTCTAAGGGCTGAACCTATTTAAAAAGATAAGGTCGGGATTTCATCACTCGTCCTTAGCCCAAAAATCACCCCAGTGCATAAATGTCCCAAGCTTAACTAAAATCAACTAGACGTTGGCCCCTAAGGACATTCAATAGGACGAAGACCACCGAAAGTTGCACCAATTTCGCTCTGTGGCTTAGTTGATGTCTAGGCAAGCTTTGTCCCTATAAGGGAGACAGTTCATCTGTTCGAGGCAAGTGGGTTTTAAGTGGGACCTTTGCGAACGCATCGTGACCCCTCCACTTACCTGGGAGCTTACCTGGTCAACTCGGTTCATTGGACCGGATTGGAGGCTTAGGTGTCCTCTTCAAACCAGTTAGGAGCTGTCTAGAAATTTAAGAAAAACATTAGAAATTGAGGTGTGATGTTTTGTTGCATGTTTGATTGTGAAAATGATATCTTATTTCTATGTGTTTGGCTTTAGGAATGAGATATTAAGGATGTAAGCCAGAAGTGATCTCTAAATGTAGATTCCAAAGATATTTTTCAAATCAAGTGTAGATGGAATCTTTTTCAAGTTATTTCAAGGAGTATCAAGAATAATATTCAAAGAAGGCACGAATGAAAATTCAACATCTTTATATATATATATATATTAAGTATATAACAAGATGAGAGCAATCTAATTAATTTTCAGAGTATAGTATAAGAGCAAATAAAGATCAAAACTTATATACTCGAAAAACATAAGATTATGTTGAATCCTTAATTCTTAATGACTTCAAAGTTCTTTCATGATATAAAAGTATTGGGGCATATATACCAAAACATGAATTTATGCAGTGTAGGATACATAAAATTCAAGGCTTTGAAAGTTCTTTTAGAGCTCTCTTAAAAACTTTCTTTTACTCCTTTAAAGATCATAGCATCAAAATCAATTAAAATGAATTGGCTCAGGATTGAAACACCAAAGTGCTAGCCAATAAGAACTCATAAGTAGATTCCAATATAAATTTTCAAAACTAAGACAGATGGAATCCTTTTCAATTAAATTTTCAGAAATAAATGATTTACCGATGAATACAGATGGAAATCTAACTTTCAAAAGATATTCAATGAAGCACAAAGTTTAATACCACTTTACATTTAGTATTCTTTGTCTCATCTTTAGATGCGAATTTATACGATTAAGTTCTATATGATCTCTCACTCTGAAATTTTCTTTCTCCCCCTTAATTAATCATTCCATTTGAGAGTTTAGAGTTTGAAGATAATTTTCAATAAAGAGATTGAGTATTTAAAGCTCCCCCTCAAAAGATGCATTTTCTTTCAAACCTTTTTTTTTGTTCTTCTATAATATCAAGAATGTAGAGTGATCTAGAATTTTTCAAAATTTATAGCAATCACTCTTTTTAATCTTTCAAGAATAAATTATATTTCCTCTTATTTTTTTTTGAATATGTATGGAAATATTAATCAGAAAATAATTCTTTTGAAGCTCAAATTTCTTTCAAAAGTAATTACATTTTCTTTTCTATAAGAATTATTGAAGTGAGTTGAAATATTCTAAGCTTTAGGATCATTAACTCTCTTCTTAAAAATAGCTTTTCTTTTTAATGATAGAAGCATTTAATTATGTAGGAGTGTATATTCAAAATATTAATTTCTTAGTCATAGTTTTTCAGCAATGTATATATGAAGCACCATAAATCTTTTTAATATCAAAATAATATCATATGTTTAGAACCATTTATTTGCAATCAAGATCATTGAAAAACGCATCATTTAGACTAATTTTAATAAACTTATAAGATAGAAAATGATATGTTTCAGATGCGTATCGGAGCAAACAATCAAGGCATCAAAATTAATTCTATTTTTCTTAGACCGTAGTTTTCATCTAGGAATCATATTGAGTTATTCCTCAAAATGATGCAATCATTGAAGCATATAATGAAAGTTACAAAAATGCAATGATAGAAGCATTTTTTAAATTAAGTTTAAGCTTTTATACAAAATCAGATTCTGAATTTCATAAAAATTTTCAAGGAGGCTTTCAGGATTATAATTTGAGATATGCATCTTCTACATTGTAGCTCATCTTAAATTATTAAGATTGAAAACACATATTTCAAGAACATTAGAGCACATCCAGAATCTTTGTAATTCATATTGAATTTTGGTACAAATTGGAGGACATTATGTACTAATGTTAGACAAGATAAAAGATAAATCAGAATCAATTCATTTTGCCTAATTTGCAAATTTAAATTATTCTTTTCTTTTATTTTTCAAAATATATTCATTAAAACAAAATGATGTTGTTGTTGGTAATAACATGTTTCAATCAAATTTTATAGGCATGAAGCATTACAAGTTATATTTAGGAAAGATCTTTGTTATTTGAATATTGAAAACACATAATTCATAACATCATGTTACATGCAAAACATAATATGCATTAAGTCATAACATCATGTATTAAAACATTAAGAGCAAGCATGTCAAGGATCAAAATTTATTCTTTTTAAATAAACTCTCCCTATTTATATATAATTCTACACTGATTTTATCCTAAAGGTGTGTTTTCAAGTGATCGAAACTTCATTTGGCTTTTCACAAACTTTTTATATACTTTCATTTATCTTGTCATTCATTTCCTCATTTTTGAATTTCTTCCTTTAAACACTTAGTGAACATTCTAATCTTCATTTCTTTTGGTTTTACTTTTCTATGCTCTATACTCTATTTGCTCCCTATCCGGTGGAGTTGGAAGGGGCACAAGGTACTACCACTAGCCTCCCTCTTGTGCCGTCCCTAATATGCCCTACACCGAATAGTTGGGTCAAATAGTGTCGGGTACTACCACTAGCCTCCCCATTGACACCATCCCTATGATGAGCAATATAGAAGGGTTAAAATGTTCACTTCAAACTTTTCTTGTAATTAATTACGGATTTTATCTCTTTCAAAGAAATGTTCATATTAGTCTTACAAATGTGCCAAATATATTATGCTTGTTTTGCTTTTTCTAAAGATTGGAGCATTTGCCTTTACTTAGATTTTACTTTCCTTGAATAATTGTTCATTTTTTTTTCTTTATCTCTCCCTCTTTTTGTTATTCTCAAGTAATTTACATGAAAGAGCAGAATAAAGAATTAATCTAATATGCTGCATATAAATGTATATCATGCAAACAGCATTTTCATTATGCCCAATGATTCATAGCTTATCACAAGTTATTTTGAATTAGAGATTTGAGGCATAAACTTGTGTATTTCATGGTTATGCATTATATAGGAAAAAGTAAACTTCAATTTAATCACACCATTAAACAATTATCACTAGCATGAGAATGAAGCATGATATCAAGATGATCAACAATTAAAGGTTTAATCATGCTACCATATAATTTCAGACTATTGATTTTGCTCAACTAACTCACAAGAGAAGAGTTTAGATTACCAGTACATTTAGCATTCTTCAAGCCAAATACCTTTTAGATTCTTTACACCCTTGGCTGAAGAAAATCTTCCTCTTTTTTTGTTTCCAAGAGAATGTTTATTGTATCTTTCATCGAGGTGTCCTTCAAGTTGAAATTTCTTGCTCACAAATCCTGTATCATTAGCAAAATCTTTTTCTTTTCTTGAAGGCAATTCATTAGGTTCTCTAGGATACAAAAACATTCATACAACATATCTCTTAACTAGATGACTCAACATGAGACATGACAATAATTGAATTTGAGTGACTTTACTCAAGAGATTGCCTAAATATAAGCAAGCACAAGTCACTTGAACTGAAGAGATAACTTTATTAAATAATATGGTTCAAGGACACCCATGTGAGGCAATAAGAAGATTTATCAAAGTCAAACCAATTTCTTATTTTCAAAAATAATTTAGCTTAGATTCTATTTGCTTAAGATAATTATCAATAAGATATACCAGTTAAGTTTTAATCAAATTATCTTAAATAGTTGTTTCTATCAAAATTCAGATTGTTACATAGAATCAAAGTGATAAACTATATTCTCAATAAAAGATCTAGTTTTAATAAGAATAATATAAATTGATCTTTCTACAACTAGTATCTTTTCATTGAATATTCTATATGCATTGCTTAAAGAATAATATCCAAAGAAATACTTGTTTTATCAGATTTGGCATATATTTCATTCTTGAGAACATAATATGTATAACTGAAAAACATGAAGGAATGCAACATTTGATTTTCTGTTTTTCATGAGTTCACATGGGGTTTTCTTTAAAAATAGATTTAATAGAAATCTTATAATATGACAAGCTGTGATGATAGTTGCTATCACAAAGCATTGTCCTTACACAACAAAGGTTCTAATTTTTTTTTTTTATATTTTTATAACCCCTATATGCAATAGTGTTCTTGGTGCAAGCACAATTGTATTCAATACCATTTTATCAACAAATTGGTTTTCAAAGCTGTGCCATGAATTTTCACAGTTTGCAAACCTTTTTCATTTGAAACCTTTTGTAAGTTTGTGCCAAAACGGAAAATATTTCAATTTAAGTGCCAAGAATAAAACCAACATTAGCTTTGAGAAATCATCCATAATTACAAAATTAGAGAGCTTATCTCCTAGGTTCACAATCCTAGAGATCCAAATAAGTTCTTATGGAGAATTTCCAACGGCTAAAAGGTGGAAACAATGTTTTCAAATTTAGAAATGATTCTAGTTTATTTTTCTAGATGACATACATAGCAAACTTTGACCTTGCAAAAATTAATCTAAGTGAACCAATGACAAGGTCTTTTGAGATTAAGTCCATACTAGTATGAGTTGATTTTATATGCCAAAAGTGGTTTCTTTAATCTTGGTATTCATAGTGCATATATTTAAAGGCATACTAAGTATACATTCTCATGTCTATGATCAATAAGATAATACCATTGATAAAAACTCTCAATCAAGCATATAGAGAATTCATAGAGTTATTCTTAATAAATTGATTAATCATTTAGCAACTTATCCAGCAGTAAGTAAGGCATACTATAAAATGAAGTGATTTGATTATATTTTTTAAAAATATTACCTATATCACAAAATTGATTAATACCTCCAATTTATGTTTTAATTAGATACTAAGGCAAAGAGAATGATGAGATGCAAGGATTACTAATTTCATTATTCTTTTCATTTCAATTATTTTTCTAAAGTATATTTTAAGTTTCATTCTTTAATATATGTCTAGAGCACCCAATTTCTAAATTAGCATCTTTTGTTGGAGCCTTGAGTGCTAGACACACCTACAGAAAATATTCAGATTTTCAACTTAGGAACCCAAGCTCTTTTGGGTCCTTGTAGGCTAGCTATTATTGTTCCTTTTGGAACCCATATTTTCTTAATGGCTATTTTGTCCATAGGCTTGCAGATTTTAGGATTATAAGGAATGTATTTCTGCATACTCTTATTAAATTTAACAAACATCGATTTAATATAAGTAGATGATGGATTTTTAATTTTCTGTTTTTGTTCATTAGGTTCATCAGATAAATTAGAATCCGTTTTAGGATAGATAGTGGAGGATTTAACACATATATCATTAAGGGATTTTTGTGTGTACCAAGATTGATATCCTAATCCAGCCTTTTCAAATTCAGCTTTTTGATTATTTATCATTAAGTTCAATTTTTCAGAGCTGATAGTAAATTTTTCAACTATAGGCTTAAATTTGTTAACTTCTTTAGTTAGCCTTTCATTGTCTTCTGAAAGTAATTTATTATTTTTCTGAGTTATATCATAGCTTTCAGCAAGAGATAGATTTTTCTGATTTAGCTTTTTATTCTTTAAACTAAGCTTCTTATATTCTAGGTATAAATCAGAAAAAGCATCATGAAGTTCATTAAATGTAAAATCAGATTGAGCTTCAGTATGTACTTGATTTTTGAATGAGAAATCACTTTATGTTCGAGTACATACCTCATCTTCATGTGCTACAAAGCATAGATTTTCAGTTTCAGTTTGATGCTCTTCTTCTTCGGAACTAGTTTCAAATTCACTAGAAACGTTAGTGCATTCATATTTAACTTCAAGCATATTCCATATTTCCTTAGCAGTTATGCAAAAAGATATGCTATTAAGTTCACTATCATCCAATGTACAATATAGAATATTCATGGCTTTTGCATTTTGCTGAGCCATTTTCTTATCATGATTAGCATTTGTATGTAGCCCATTGACTATGATACTCCATAAATCGTAGTCATGTGCTTGAATGAAAATGCGCATGCGTGCTTTCCAATATGTGTAGTTTATACCATCAAATAGTGGAGGTCTATCAATTAATTGTCCCTCATTCATAGAACATCCCACTTGGGTTGTCATGATCTTTAACTCTTGATTGTGAGATCAATGAGTACTATTAGAGCACCTTGCTCTGATACCACTTGTTGCCCAAGGTGACAATCCAAGAGGGGGGGGGGGTGAATTGGTTTCTTCTCTTTTGGTGTTTTAAAAGCTTTCTTAATTAAATGCGGTGGTTGCTTTCTTAGATTATTTGAATGAGTTAAACTAGAACAAAGATGGAAGATAATGCAAGAATAAATGTAAACACAAGCACAACACAAACACAACAATATATAGTGGTTCGGTGCTCTCCTTAGCACCTACGTCCACTCCCCAAGCGACCCCTTGGGAATTCACTATAATCTCGCGGATTACAGTTGGATTGTTTTCCGGGCTCACAATCCAAAAACCTTTGTTGGTTTTACGGGCTCACCAACGAACCTATACACTTTGGTTTTCCGGGTTCACCAAAAACCTTTGTTGGTTTTGCGGGCTCACCAACGAACCTTTACACTTTGGTTTTTCGGGTTACCAAAAACCTTTGTTGGTTTTACGGGTTCACCAACGAACCTTTACAAATAGTTCGACAAACAAAAAGAAAGATTCAAACTCCTAAATGAGCAAATGAAACAATATTAACTACAAAGAAGAGTTAGAAAGTATTTATCGCTTTGAAGTGGCTTTGCTCTTCTTTGTCAAAGATGCTTCACTCTTCAAGGGAGGATGGAGCTCTTGATGACTCTTTGAATCTGCTCAACCCCTTTCTTTGATTCTTGGATGAAGCACTTGAATGAAGAAGATTAGGGCACTTTTGTTTTCTTGTGTACTCTTTGATATCTCTTTCAAAAGTTGTTCTATCTGATGAATAGTGCCCCTTTAAATAGCTTCCCACATCCTTTGGACAAGCCCCAATGGTTAGATTTGAAAAACTAGCCGTTACTGACCTTGGGAAGGACAAAAAGTACATCTGCAGAACTAGCCGTTATGCTTCAGCCCGTGTTTGGGTCGGCTCAACCTGTCCTTGGGTCGACCCAACATTCACTTGGGTCGACTCAAACATTCCTTGGGTCGACCCTCTCAGAAAACACAGAAACTTGAAATTTCAGCCTTCCTTCTCATGGGTCGACCCAACCATTCTTTGGGTCGACTCAAAGTTCACTTGGGTCGACTCAACTTCTTCTTGGGTCGACCCTCTCAGTAATTCCAGAGAACCATTTTCTGTCTGCCTTTCTGTCTTGCCTTTAGGTCGACCCTCTCAGGGTTTGGGTCGACTCAAGCTTGGGTCGACTCCACCACTGTTTGGGTCGACCCTCTCAGTAAATCCAGAGAACATATTTCTTTCATGTTTTGAGGTTCTTGAAGTTTGGGTCGACTCATGCTTATCTTGGGTCGACCCAACTCACTGTTCATCTGTGCCAATTTTGCAGAAGTGTGCCAAATGACTTCTTGATGTGCCGAGGTCGACCCAATCAACCTTTGGGTCGACTCAATCTACACTTTGCTGCATCTCAAGGTTAGATTCATTCAAATGAACAAAGACATGTATCTATATCAATTCATACAAATATACTGAGAGTAATGAACTTATAAATGAAGTATCAATTTAACTTATAATATACTCTAGATAATTGCTTGTTAATCATCAAAATAACACTATCATCCTCATAAGATGATGATGCATATTCTTAAGAGTCAAGAATTTGAGCCATGCATCATTGGTGATTAATTTCTGAATGCTCCTGATCGATGGATCATCACGAGGGCGGTGATCGATCCGATGAGATCAGTGCACACATTACTTTTCTTATGGATGGACGAGACTCGAGTCAACAGTATGGCGACACTGAAGTAATAGTGCAGGTGCTTGTTAAGAATAAGGGTACTGAGCGTGACCAATACAAGAAGTCACTTGGATGTCTATCCACTCGTCAGTGACTTGCTTGATGTTGCAGTAGTGTGACTGGTCCTTTGATCTGCGGTGCTTCGGCTACTCACAGTGAGGTTATTGTAGTTTGACTGCACACATACATGGTCTCTAGCCATATGGGTCCATGCAGTGTAGATTGGCTGCAGTAAGTTCACTGTAGGAGTAGGGTATGCACCTATAAGAAATCTATCGACCTTGATAGATAAGGAGAGATCCTATGTGATTTATAAGACTGAGTTCGTAAGACCTCGACCGGGGCAGTATGCACAGTGGAGAAAGAGTTTTCCACTCTCGAACTTAAGTCAAATAAATCTTCACATATGACAGACGATGGGGTTTGACGAGTTGTCCATGACCTCCGTCCTGTAGGGATCCCCGATAGTAGGACTATATCACATGATAACTGCACCTAGAGGTTCACCATTCTATTCTGCTGGGTAGCCACTACATGCTGCTAGGTGTCACTGGTGGATGGTGGGACTCATAGGGATTATCTTGATGATCGATAAACCCTAATGAGTTGAGTTGGAATCGTTCCAACCCATTGAAAAAAGTTTTTAATGATATTGTGATAGAGATTGCAATATATATCTCACTACCAGTCAGAATAGAACCTATGGGGTCACACACACTAGAAGTATTGACCGATCCGATGGTTGAAAAGTGATTATGAATCACGAGTAATCAATTCGATTGATAATAAGTTGAAGAAGGAACAATGGAAATTGATTAATTGGACTTAAAACACAAATCCTACTTAGAGTAGGATTCCTAGAGTCCTAATTGGATTAGGATTGGAAATCCTATTTGGAGTAGGACTGGGATTCCTACTTGGAGTAGGATTCCTACAATCCTAATTAGATTAGGATTTTGAATTCATCTTTGGATTCCTACTTAGAATAGGATTCCTAGAAATCCTAATTGGATTAGGACTTCGGATTCAAATAAGAGTCCTAATTAGATTAGGACTAAAATTAAATATGTCCTAATTTGGATTAGGGTTTCTTAAGTCACAATTAATTATTAATCTAATAAATCAATAAGACTCCTAATTGGATTAGGATTGAAGAGTTCTATTGAGTCAAAATTGATTTAAGTTCTAATTGGATTAGGACTTACCTAGATTGGATCCAAATTGATTCACCCTTGGGCTAAGCCTAATTGGATTAGGGCTTGACCACATTAGGGCATTCCAAACCCTACTTAATGTGGATTAGGGTTTACCAAGAGGGAGGAGCGCAAGCCCCTCCCCTTTTGCTTCCTTGGTGCGGCATGAAGAGAGGGGACCGGCGCCCCCTCTTAGGAAACTAGTCTAGGGCTCCTAATTTGTAGGAGCCCTAGATGGCTATAAAAAGAGGGCAAAGGGGGCCGGCGCCCTAAGTTTTTTTCTTAACCTTGCAGCTGTGGCCTCCCTCTCCTCCTTCTCCATCTTCAGCCGCAAGCAAGGGATCAAAAGAAAGTGATTGGCGGGCCTCCTCCTTCCTTGTTTTTCTTCTTCCAACACAAGGAAAACAAAAGGGCTGCAGTCAGGCTTTGGTTCTTCTTCAAGATCCCTTCTTCTTCTTCCTCCTCCCAAGCACAATCAAGGGTTGATTGAAAGGGAGGAAATCAGCCAACAAAAGTTATCTCTGCAAGGGAGCTAGCACCCCGGGGAGATAGAGAGCATAGATCGGTTCCTGCTTCGTATGGATACCCGTAGAGGCCGGGCACTTGAACGGCTTCAAGCGAACCTTCATCCTAAAACCACGAACTCCAGTTTGCGGTGATCATCTACCCGCACAAGGTGAAGATCTGATCTTCTAATTAGATTAAAAGTTTTTAATCCTTATCTATCTACGAACGGTTTTTGAACAACGTTCATGCGATGAACGGTTGATCCCGCACATGCCCCTTCCGCTGCCATCTGATTTTGTTTTTGAAATATCAGCGGCATGGGCGGGTCCCAACAGTGGTATCAGAGCCTAGGCATCGTAGATTAAGGTGAGGATTAATTATTAATAGGCTTATTAGATCTGAAAATTGAATGATCATGCATGCTGAAAATTTTCTGCATGCAGATTTTTTCTAGGGTGCTGATTTTTGCATGCTGATTTTTATGTGATAAAAAGATGATTCTAATTGCATTGTTAATGGGATTACAAAGTTTAGAATCATGATTAGCATGATCAGCAACCTATGTCATAAGATAATCAATTAGTTTTCAGATCTGAAAATTATAATTGCTGCATGTGGTGATGATCATAGGATTCAAACCCTTTTGGTATCAAATGTAATGACCTGCGATGTGATCTGTAATGTCATGTAATTTTCAGATGCTGCATGCATCTTATTTAATGTTTTGAGAGGGCCTGCGTGCCTCCTAAAAGGGAGATGTAATTTATTTTTGTTTTTATTTTATATCTGGTTGTATTTCTGTGATGTGATGTACGTCAACGATCAAGTCGAAGATGATGCATGAGATGAGCAGGGGTCTAAGCGGTTGATGGCGATTGGATCAAGAGTTGGTTAAGGATCGAATCAAGGAGGCTTGGAACCAATTCAAGAGTTGAAGACCAGTTGATCGATTGACGTGCATGTGCTTGTAACACGACCTAACTAGAATCCATGATTATCACCTATTTAAAGTTTAGCTTTAATTATTGCTGCGATTATAACTGCCTGCAATGTGTCGTTTGCATGTGATGTGAATGAGAGTCGGGTAGATAGGTTTACATGTGATGTAGCAAACCCAATTGAGACCTAAATTAAAACCTCCTCAATCAAGTCGAGAGTGAACCGACATGAGCAAGTCATATTAGATTAATTGATCTAATTGGTGTCTAGAAAAGCATGAAAGGTGGTTACTTAATTAGGACCTTACTCTCTGAGTAAGGGGAGCCTCCCACCTGCTTATCTGGCCAATTGTTCGATTACCTCTTATGAAGAGCTCAAGTTGCAAACACTAAGACCTGATTAACCAATATTAAGTCAATAGGTCTTTCACTGTAGTAGAGCTGTTAAGGTCTTTCTGATGTTGATTTGTCTCGGCTGGATACAGTGGTCAAGTTGCATCGGAGGGCTGGACCTCTCTATAGACATGAGATGTTGTAGGGTAAAGGTAGGGTTGGGCACCAATAACTATTAGGTGAGGCCCAATGACGACTTTATTCCTACGGTTGTACGGTCGGTCTGACTTAACTAAGAAATGGGACCAATAACTGTTAGGTGAGGTTTTCATGGCTTAGAGACCAAGTTGCACTGCAACATGCTTGAGAAGCATTGTACAAGAGTTGTACATTCATCAATCTATGTGTCACCAATAACTGTTAGGTGAGGTGGCATGTAAATCGGTGGGACCGCAGTACCCACTAGAAATCCTAGTCGTGTGGGATTTCCGTTTTCTACCAGGAGAGTGTGAGGAATTCGAGAAAATAGTGGGAGTTACATTTGTTCTAAAAGACCTTAGAACATATTAGGATCAAGTACAAAAGTCTAACTAGAATCTTTACTCTCTGCAGATCATAATGTCAGCCTCAAACCCTTTGACCCGTATTCTTGAGACCAACCGATTGACCGGTACCCAATTACAGAGACTGGCTTAGGAATCTCAAAATTGTTCTGAGTTGCGAGAAAATAGGCTATGTGCTCGACAATGACATCCCCGCATTACCAGGACGTCCGACCGCTGATCAGCGTACGACGCATGAGAAGTGGACAGACGATGACACTAGGGTCAAGTGCTATATCATGGCATCCATGTCCAATGAACTACAATGCCAGCATGAAAATATGAAGACTGCTAGGGACATACTGGCACACCTGCAAGAGTTGTATGGTGAGCAGAGTCGCACAGCTCGTTTTGAAGTATCCAAGAGGCTCTTCAAAGCAAAGATGCGCGAGGGGCAGTCCATCCATGATCACGGTCTGACTATGATCAAAGACCTAGAGGAGCTTGAGAAGCTCGGTATGAACATGCACAAGGAATTGCAAGTTGATCTGATCCTTCAATCCCTTCCTAATTCATTTGGTCAGTTTATAGTAAACTACCACATGAATAAGATTGAATGCACTAAGACTGAACTGATAAATATGTTGGTAACTGCTGAGGGAGCCTTGAAAGGTTCAAGAGGCAATGTCCTTTGCCGCTGAGTTGACTTCTGGTTCCAAGAAAAAGTCTGCTTGGAAGAAAAAGAAGCCTGCTAAGAAGCAGAAGAAAGATAAGAAGCCAAAGAAGGAAGTTCAAAAGAAAAGAGCCAATGACAAAGGAAAATATTTCCACTGCAATGTCGACGGCCACTGGAAGAGGAACTGTCCTTCATACCTCGAGAGCCTGAAGAACAAGAAAGGTGACATACCTTCAGAAGGTATAGACTTGCTCATAATTGAAACTAATCTAACGGTTTCTTCTACTTCTAGTTGGGTTATAGATTCTGGTTCTAGTGCTCATCTGTGCACTACCATGCAGGGTCTAAAGGAAAGTAGAAGGCTGGCGGAAGGTGCAGTAACCCTTCGGGTTGGCAACGGGGCAAAAGTTGCTGCTGTGGCTGTGGGCACCTACCATCTGCGACTACCGTCTGGTTTTAGTTTATCACTTAGAGACTGCTATTATGTACCTGCTGCTAGCAGAAATTTGATTTCTGTTTCATGTCTAGCACAGAAAGGTCATGTTTTATATTTGACAAAGACTGCTGTTCTATTTATTTCAGAAATAAAATAGTCGCACGTGGTTTTATGATTGACAGTCTCTATTATTTGCATATGGATGTATCTATAAATGTGTCTGAGCAAGAAGTGAGTGCCAAAGGATCCAAAAGATCCAAGGATGAGAAAAACCAAAAATATTTGTGGCACCTCAGGCTTGGCCATATTGGAGAGGACAGAATGAACAAAATGGATAAAAATGGGCTTCTCGACTCATTGACTTCCGAGTCATATCCAATTTTGCGAGTCCTGTCTTCAAGAAAAAAATGGCTAGATTGCCCTTTGTAGGACATGGGGAGAGGACCACTGAAATACTTACCCTGGTACATACAGATGTATGTGGCCCATTCGATGTGCTAGCCAGGGGACGTTATTCGTACTTCATTACCTTTACCGATGATTATTCACGGTATGGGTATGTGTATCTTATGAGACACAAATATGAATCTTTCGAAAAGTTCAAAGAGTTCAAAAATGAAGTAGAAAAACAAACTGGAAAACCCCTTAAGCTCTTCGATCAGATCGAGGAGGAGAATACCTTAGTGGAGAATTCCGGGACTATCTCAAGGACAATGGCATAGTCTCACAATGGACTCCTTCGGGTACACCTCAACTCAACGGGGTGTCAGAGAGGAGAAATCGGACTCTATTGGATATGGTCCGGTCCATGATGAGCTTCACTGATCTACCGATGTTCTTTAGGGAGATGCCTTACTTACCGCAGTATATCTACTTAATAGAGTTCCCTCTAAATCCGTTCCTACGACACTGTATGAGATATGGCATGGTAAGCAACCAAGTCTTGGTCATCTCAAGATTTGGAGATGTCCGGCCCACGTCAAAAGACTACAGGCGGACAAACTAGAGGCTAGGACCCATAAGTGCTCGTTTTATAGGATATCCTAAAGAGTCATTAGGATACAATTTTTACGTCTCAGAGGATCACAATGTGTTTGTGAGCCGTCATGCCATCTTCTTGGAAAACCAGTTTATCCTTGATAGAGGCAGTGGGAGAAAAAATTGAGCTTGAAGAGAAAGTCTCTGAAAAGCAACGAGTCATGGATCCTATCGAACCCATTAATACAGAGCCAGTACACGATGTCCCTCAACCACCTCGCAGATCTAGTAGGGTCTCCCATCCTCCCGATAGATACTTAGGTATACTAGAAGAGGATACCGAGGAAATGTCCTAGTGGAGATAGGGATCACAATACAGGATTTCCAAAACCTACAATGAGGCGATATCTGATATCGATTCGAGAAATGGTTGGAAGCTATGAAATCAGAGTTAGACTCCATGCATTCCAACCAAGTCTGAACCTTAGTAGATCCACCAGAAGGTATTGTACTATTGGATGCAAATGGATCTACAAAAGGAAGATAGGTTGATGGAAAGGTAGAGACCTATAAAGCAAGGCTGGAGG